>NC_134549.1:16704621-17004621 GCF_050624435.1 Tenrec ecaudatus
GGGTGTCACCTTCCCGTCCACGAGCCACGTGGAGCCACGCCGAGACCTGCGAGGGCCCTGGAGATGCGTCCACTGCCGCTGGATCCACAAGACGTTGCACCCACCGGCCTGCGATCTCCCTGCATTCTGCATCATTGCATGGGCTGCGTGAGTCTGAAGCGGGATTTATGGGCTAGTACCAGTCCCAGTGTGGGACTTATGGGCTAGATCTGGACCGGACTGGGATGTTTTCTCAACATACAATTACCTTTTATATAAAGGTCTCTCTTATTGCTACATGAGTGTCTGTGGGCTTGTTTCTCTGGTCAACCCGGCCAAACACAAGGGGACTAGGATGCTCGTGTGGACCTTGAGTGATGGAGTGTGTGAAGTCCCTCCGTCTTCATGTCGAAGGAGCCTCCTATACACATTCTGCATGTTGTGTGTGTGTGTGTGATACGGATTTCTAAAAATGCAAGCGTATCAGTCAGATTTAAGAACATCCTGCAGGTGCGAGGTTCTGTGTTTGGGGGCTGGCCTGCCTGAGGGTCTCAGATGCTTCCGACGTGGTGTCAGGAGATGGGCAGCCTGCTGGGTCAAGTCGAGGACCAGCTTTGCCAAAGAGCAAGACCCTCGGGGAGGTGGATGGGCCCGTGGGCTTCACCATAGGTGCCGGTATGTGGTGGTGGTTGACCCGGGATGAGACAATTCTTTGTCCAAAACAGAAAAAGGGGGAGCGCAGAATAAGGGGCTTCCCAGGCGGTGGGGTTTCGTCCGGCAGAGTTCCGGGGTGATGGCTGATGTCGGTCAGCTCTGCTCTCTCCGGGGCTCGGTTCTCGTGGAGACTCAACAGGTGATGTGGGCCCCAAACACCTGTCGCCTGCTCACAGCCCGAGAGCGCTCGGACGCGGGGAGAAGGGCTGGTCTGTGCGCTGCACACACTGGAACACGAATCGGGGCACCGGCCCGTCTGAACTCATAACAAGAAGTGTTTTAAAACGGGAATGAGAACCACCAGGGAGCACCCCTCTTGGGATTTATTTTGGATGAAAAGGCACCGCCCCCCCCTCCATAGGGCACCCCTCTTTGGGGGACACAGCGCCTGCCGCTTCCAGCAAAAGCAGTGGCCAGTCTGCATCGCACCCCGGACTTGGAAATCGCCGTCTCTCCAGGGCTAGAGTTTGAGGGCGCTCTCGTCACAAAGGAAGGAGTGGGGGGAGCCGGTTTTCGCAGGGAAGGGAAAGAGGTTGAAGAGCAGGACATGCGGGGAGAGGGGGGAGACGCACTAGGAGTGAGGGAGGGTGGGTGTCAGAAGATGGAGGAGGAGCAGGAGAGAGAGGGGAGGGGTTGGGGCAGGAGGAAGGGGGGGAGGCGAGGAGGAGGGAGGGGGAGGAGCAGGAGGTGAGGAGGGGAAGGAGGAGGAAGGAAGGGGAGGAGGAGGTGGGGAGGAGGAAGAGCAGGAGGTGGGGGAGGAGGGGGAGGAGGAGGAGGAGGAGGAGGGGGAGGAGGGGGAGGAGGAGGAGGAGGAGGAGGGGGAGGGGGAGGAGGAGGAGGAGGAGGAGGGGGAGGAGGGGGAGGAGAGGGAAGAGGAGGAGGAGGGGGAGGAGAGGGAGGAGGGGGAGGAGGAGGAGGGGGAGGAGGAGGAGGGGGAGGAGGGGGAGGAGGAGCAGGAGGAGGAGGGGGAGGAGGAGGAGAGGGAGGAGGAGCAGGAGGAGGAGGGGGAGGAGGAGGAGGAGGAGGAGGAGGAGGGGGGGGAGGAGGAGGGGCAGGAGCAGGAGGAGGAGGGGGAGGAGAGGGAGGAGGGGGAGGAGGAGGAGGGGGAGGAGGAGGGGGAGGAGCAGGAGGAGGAGGGGGAGGAGCAGGAGGAGGAGGAGGGGGAGGAGGAGGGGGAGGAGCAGGAGGAGGGGGAGGAAGAGGAGGAGGAGGGGGAGGAGGGGGAGGAGGGGGAGGAGCAGGAGGAGGAGGAGGAGGAGGAGGAGGGGTGAGGGGGATGGGGAGGAGGAGGGGGAGGAGAGGAAGGAGGAGAAGGAGGAGGAGGAGGGGAAGGGAAAGGAGGAGGAGGAGGAGGGGGAGGAGGAGGAGGAGGGGGAGGAGCAGGAGGAGGAGGGGGAGGAGGCGGAGGAGGAGGGGGAGGAGGGGGAGGAGGAGGAGGAGGAGGGGGAGGAGGGGGAGGAGGGGGAGGAGGAGGAGGGGGAGGGGGAGGAGGAGGGGGAGGAGCAGGAGGAGGAGGAGGAGGAGGAGCAGGAGGAGCAGGAGGAGGAGGGGGAGGAGGGGGAGGAGGAGGGGGAGGAGGGGGAGGAGGAGGAGGGGGAGGAGGGAGAGGAGGAGGGGTGGCGTCTACTGGACACCGTCCCTGCTGTGAGGAGCCGGCGGGGACGACGCAGAGCACACTCTTCTTCCCGGGCGTTTTCTTGGACAAATAAAAGGGGAAACGGCAACAAGAAGGCATGAAATTCCCTTCCCGGCAGAGCGACTGTCTGCAGACATTTCCAAGCAGGACGGGAAGGAGCGCCTCTCTTCCCTTCACTGTCCCGTGTTTCTAAAGCGCTGCTGCTGAGGGGCAGGGGGGAGGGGACCCCAGATCCATCCGCAGCATTGTGGGGGGCAGGGGCCTGTGGGAGAGGGGGGCGCCCTGAAGGAGAGACGTCCCGCTGCCGCCGCTGGAGCAAACCCACCTAGGACTTGCACCCCGGAAGGAGGAGGCCACGCACACAGCGGCCCGCCCCCCAAAATCTCCCGCTCCCCATTCTGCACAAGCGAGAGAGGAGGAACCATGGTCAACGGTGTTGTTAAAGATGGAGCATCCCCAGGGGAAGCCGCTGAGGAATTCTGTGCCGGGGCCGCCAAGCTGGGGAAGCCCTGGTGGGTTAGTGGTCAGCAGGTCAAGGCCACCGCTGGCTCCGGGGAGGAAGACTGGGCTTTCTACTCCGTGAACACGCCACGGCAGCTTCTCGTGTGTTTGTTAGGCTGACGGTCCATCCCGGTTCCCAGGGACGTGGTTCTGAAATGCCAAGGGCATCACCCAGGGATTTTAACCCCGCAGCCCACGCTGGGCATGCAGGACGGGCCTCGGCAGGCTCCCTTGCAAAGGCTGGAGCCCTGGTGGCATCGTGGTGCGGAGCTCCTCTGGGAGTCGCCTGCAAGGTCAGCAGTTCAAACCCACCAACTGCCCCCTGGGACAGTGGGACCCTCTAGGACAGGGGAGAACTGCCCCGTGGGTTTCTGAGAGGACACTCCAGTGGACTTGGCCGCTGGCTTCCAACCGCCGACTTCCCCATTAGAAGCCACCACGGAGCCAAACCTGCCCACGAGCTTTCCGAGACGGTCAGTCTTGATGGGAACACAGGCTCTGTGACCCGGCGTTGACCTTGGAAGGACTGGGCAGTGCGAGGCAGGACTCGGACGAGATGCAGAAAGATGACTCAGACACAGACGGGGAAGCAGAGGCACGGAGTTCTCTGGTTCCCTGTGTTTTGCAGTGAGTGCTCAGCGGCTCCTAGGAAGATTGGGGGGTCCAGCGCCCCCCCTTCCGCCCCCATCTCCCCAGCGGTTACACAGCATCGACACGAGGTTTACCAACACTTCCTTCATCTCTGGGACACCTGTCAAATCGACACCTGGCCGAAGCCGCAGGTGTTCTTTTAAAAAAACCCAACAAACAGATACATTTTATTATAGAAACGGATACATTCTTATTAAAGAAACAACACAATGTTGTGCTATTAACTTATAAAGGAAACCATCTACGGTACAAACGAATACTCTGTATTTACATAGTTTGTCATGTTATACATTTCACAACACGGGAGATACTGGGCTGACGAGTCGGGTCAGTACAGCAGTCTCTGCACTTGATGGTTACTTTCTACGAGCGTGTTGACTACGTTTCTATTCACGTCGTGGATAAAGCCAATTGTGTTTCTATGTATTCCTGAAGCCACGCTTTCATGAACGAGACCCACGCATGTTCCATGTATGTTCACGTCCAGTGGGCGTGTAGCCATAGAGACAGGCTGACCGCACAGAGAGCTTTGAGGTTAGAGGGCTTGGGAAAAACGAGTCTGCGTGTGCAACTGCCTCGTTACGAGGATACCAGCCAGCGTACGCGGGAGGCGGCAAATGTAAAATGCTTTCTGTAATTGTCGTGGAGGAAACTCAATGCGTCAAGACGGCTCGTCCCATACGCCCAGGTTAAAGAGCTTAGAAGAGCCCGCGGGGCAGTTCTGTTGGGTCGCAGGGAAAGCCCTGAGCCAGAATGATGGACTAGCATCTCACGGTAGCAGGCTCCCCCCAGCGACGTCGTGTGAAACAGAAGGGAACCCCGCTTGGCAAGGAAACGTCCTCACAGCAGCTGCTGTGTCTCAGCTCTTTGCCGCACTCACCGGGTCCCCCCGTCTGGTGGGGGTCCCAATAGCAGGCGTGCAGAAGGCGACGGGTGACAGCGGGAGCCCAAGACACAGGAATGGACCTCCAGAGGGACGGGGGTCACTGAACAGAGTGCTTGCGAGAGGAGGCGGGGTCCTCAAACTTTTTAAACAGGGGCCGGTTCAACTGCTAGTGTCTCACTGCTTTATAATTTAATTGTTAATTTCTTGTATTACCTGTATATAATTTAACGGTTCATTTCTTGAATTATATATCTATCTTTATGAATATATTTATATATAATTACTAGCAATCTGGTCTGTCTCTCTAGAGACCCCTGTCTAACACAGGTGCATACTATGCACCTAATAGAATGTGATATAGTAATGAAGACACAGCAATAAACACCCCACAGTGGGGCAGTGGATTTTGACTTATATCAACCTCGCAGTGCCCAGTAAAACGGCTCCTTAGCATTTCCAAGTCTGCATTCCAGGGAAGGGGCGTCCTGCTGCTCGGCTGGGTTACGGGCGACTCTGCTAACTGCAGTCTGAAACCAACAGCCGCCCTGAGGGGGAAAGATGAGGTTCTCGGCTCCCCTAACGACCGACAGTCTTGGAAACCCACGGGGGCAGTTGTACCCCGTCCTAAAGGGTCACTGTGAGTTGGCGTTGACCGGATGGCAGTGAGTTTGGTTTGGGACGCCACGGAGCGACCGGGGGTTTCGATCCGCTCACCTGGTGGTGAGCAGCCCAATGCCTACGCCCCTGGTCTGCCGCGGCTCAGAGACACGTAATGTTTGTGATGTAGAAAGTGTAAATGATGCCCATGCTTCTAATTAGTAACAGTGAGAGACACAGAGACCCTTTTCTCCAGAGATGTGTGTGAGTGTGAAGTGCACATTCATTTTATTGGAATGAACAAGGACGCCGATGGGAACCGATGAGAAGAAGGGGTGTTTGAAGCCACATCTCTCCTCCCCCCCCACCACCACTCCCTTTACCCTTCCACAGTGTCTGCTGGACGTTTCCTCGTTCGCGTGATGTTGTGTGGACACAGTCAAAGGAGACGAAGGAACCAGATCCAGAGCAGATGGAATTAACCTCGCACTGAACCGGAAACAAACGCGCTGCCACCGTGGCCATGCCGACTCACAGCGACCCTCCAGGACAGGGTAGAACTGCCCCTGTGGGTTCCTGAGGCTGCAACTTTTTTTGTTTAAATCATTTTATTAGGGGCTCATACAACTCTTATCACAATCCATACATACATCAACTGTGTAAAGCACATCTATACATTCATTGCCCTCATCATTCTCAGAGCATTTGCTCTCCACCTAAGCCCCTGGCATCAAGTCCTCATTTTTCCCCCTCCCTCCCTGCTCCCCCCTCCCTCATGAACCCTTGATAATTTATAAATTATTTTGTCATATCTTGCACTGGCCAATGTCTCCCTTCACCCACTTTGCTGTTGTCCGTCCCCCAGGGAGGAGGTCACATGTAGATCCTTGTGATCAGTTCCCCGTTTCCAACCCACCCTCCCTCCACCCTCCTGGTATCACCACTCTCAGCACTGGTCCTGAAGGGATCATCTGCCCTGGATTCCCTGTGTTTCCAGTTCCTATCTGTACCAGTGTACATCCTCTGGTCTAGCCAGATTTGTAAGGTAGAATTGGGATCATGATACTGGGAGAGGAAACATTCAAGAACTAGAGGAAAGTTGCATGTTTCATCGTTGCTACCCTGCACCCCGACTGGCTCGTCTCCTCCCCGTGACCCTTCTGCAAGGGGATCTCCAGTTGCCCATAGATGGGCTTTGGGTCCCCACTCCGCACTCCCTGCCTCATTCACAATGACATGATTCTTTGTTCTGATGACGCCTGATACCTGCTCCCTTGGACACCTCGTGATCCCACAGGCTGGTGTGCTTCTTCCACGTGAGGCCATAACTTTGTGCGGAAGGAAGTCAAAATTCTCATCTCTGTCTCCTGCCCCAGCTGGTAGTTTCCGACTGGTGACCTTGCCATTAGCAGCCCCACTAACTGGCAGTAAACACCACGCCCGCAGGGCTCTTGCAACCTGGCACAGTGATAGGTAAGCAGTGGACGGGTCAGTAGTTTGATCGTAACGACAAGCTCCCAGGTGGAGCTCGCGACACCAACGTCTGTCTCATGTGCTTCAGGAGGGGAAGGGGAGGGGGTTTCCAGCTGGGATTTTCCATTCATTCCATCTTTCTCCTCGTGCGTGCAGACCGGACAGGAGCTGGTGCTGGCCCCGTGGTTCTGGGTTCCTGGGAGCTAGTCCATGGCCCAAACCTAGGCGCACTGCTATGGAGTCGGTTCTGACCCATGGGACAGGGTAGGACTGTGACCAGGGCGCCCATGAGTTTCAGAGTGTGTCCCTCTTTACAGGAGCGGGGCAGCCGTGTCTTCCTACCAGGGAGCGGCTGATGGTTTCGAACTGCTGACTTGCAGATGCAACACACACATGCACGCACGCACATGCATGCACACACATGCATACGCATGTACATGCATGCACACACACGATCCACTGCCATGGACTCAATCAATGCTGACTCATACGGACCTCACAGGACAGGGTCGAGCTGCCTCTGTGGGTTTCCAAGGTTGGAAATCTTCATGCAAGCAGACAGCCTAATCGGTCAGTGGAGGAGCGGCTGGTGGGTTCGACGCACCGACCTTGTGTCCGCAGCCCAGTGTGTGACTCGCGGCAGCCCCGAGCCCCCTCTGCACGTTGCACACACGAGACAATGTGCTGGCGGTGGAGGTCTACGGGACGTCACCTGGTTTGGATCACAGTCCCTCTTCCAAATGTCGTATCCCATGGAGCACGAGGTCGGGACGCGCCTCGTGTTACGTGCACCATTTTCAGAGGAGGTCTGTCTTAAAAGGGGATTTGGAGACGGCATCCTTCCTGAAACCAGACCTTTTCTCCTTTCCCATCTTACAAATCAGGGTTTCTCTCTTCCCTCTTCTTGCCCGATGCCCAGCGATGCTATTGTACCCACGCCTTTCTTAACCCACTGAGACACGTCGAGTTTTTCAACTCACGGGCTCCGCGGGGCAGGTGTCTGCGGAAAGCGAAGCGAAACAAGCGGAAACAGAAAGAGAGAAAGAAAGATCCCGATCGACAGGGCTTCTCGGGACACAGCGACGCAAGCAGCCGCGGCAGTGTCTGCCCTGCACAGAGACCACCCTTCGCACAGAGACCGCGTCCTGGTGCAGAAGCACCGCGGCCCTTCACGCCGCAGGACCTTTAGACGCTGGGCATGTCCGGGAGCCTTTCCGGGGTGGGCTTTTGGCCAATGCATCACCCATTCCCTGTGTCCATCGCGTTCCCATCCTGTGTCCTGGGATGATCCCACTCCTGACCACCTTCCGATGCGCCTGAAGGTGTTTTTCCTGATACTCTTTCCTTGGGCTGCAGACGGCCTCACACAGCGGCTTGCTCGCTCACACGAAGCCCTGCAGACACAGCTAAATAAAGAGTAAACATCGAGAAGCTAAATACACAATAAATGGCATTACCCGAAAAACACACCGTAAACTGCCATCCAGCCAATGTCGACTCGCAGCGAGTCCTGCAGGACAGAGCAGAACTCACTGCCCCTTGTGGGTCTCTGAGAGCCTAACGCTCGACGGACGTCGAAAGGCTCATCGCTGTTTCCCGGAGCAGTTGGTAGTTTCGGACGGCGGGCCTCTCCGTTAGCGGCTCACCTAAGCGGCAGATCTGATCCGTCGGAAATTCTGCACCCATGGGTGCCCCTCCTCGAGGCGTCCACGTGGACAGGGTGCGGTGAGCGACCACTGATCTTGCAGCGGCGGTGGACCAGCACCACGGACACAAGCCACCGCAAGTGGACCTGCATCCCTGGGCTTTTCCACTGCGGGGAAGGCAGGCTGCATCTTCACATCCGGCTCTGCAGACGGAAGGATGTAAATCTCAGACACCCACCCACCATTGCAGCAGCTTCTCCTTCTACCACGAGCTGGTGATTTGAATCTTATTCTGTACCCGACTCAACCCAGAGCGAGTAGAGAACCAGCCGTGACATGAAGCTTGGTCTCTGCGCCCCACATCCCTGCCAACGGGTCGATGCCACCTCACAGTGACCCTACGGGAGAGGGTTTCTCAGACTGACTGTCATGCGTTTTAATGTGTTGTTCTTTGGGGCTGTCTTCTCCCTGAACCCAAGCCGGTGCCGACTCACAGGGACAGGGTCGAGCGGCTGGATGCAGGCTGGGCTGCTCACCATGAGGTCAGCCGTTGACAATCGCCAGCCACTCCTGGGGAGAAAGAGCAGGCTTCCCATTCCCATGGAGAGTTTACGGTCTGGGAAACCTGTAGGGGGAATTCCTCCCCGTGGGGTCGCTGTGGGTTGGAATGGACTCGCTGGCGGTGAGTTTGGTGGTGTTGGGTTCTTGGGGGGTGGTGGTGGTGACACCGTGTGTTAAGCACTGCACTATCCACTGCAAAGCCAGCGGTTCAAACCCACCGGCCTCTCTGCAAAAGAAAGATGAGGCCGTCGGCTCCCAGAAATAACGAGAGAGACTCAGAAACCCGTGGGGGCAGTTCTGCCCCATCCAGCGGAGTCCCCATGAGTCTGAAGCAGAGCTGGTTTGGTTTGGTTCTGACGCACCTTGTTTTCACCGCTATAATCAATACAGGGAAGGATTCGGGTTGGGCTCGACACCGCAGTCTGCACTTGGAACCTGTTCTGGCTGGTTCCAATGTTTAACTCCTGAATTCGTTCAGTCAGGTGCATCCGAGAAGACGAACACCCAGGAGAGTCGCTGTCGGATGTGGGTACCAGACAGTGACCCAGTGGGTTCGTACAGAAATATTCAGAACCTGTGTGTGTTCCCAAGAAATCTTGTGCCATGGGGGGGGGGGCATGAAAACGATGGAGGTGCAGATTCCCTGGACCAGGGCTTCTCAACCCTCCTCATGCAGGTCCTTGGGTGGTGGTGACGCCCCAACCATAACATTGTTTTCATGGCTACTTCATCACTGTAACTTTGCTACGGTGATGAATCGTCATATCAATATCTGATCTGCAGGATGTGTTTTCATTGTTACAAGTTGAACATCATTAAAGCAGAGTGATGAATCACAAAACAATATGTCATTCCATATTGTAAAACATTGATTTCTAATGACAAATGAATGCAATTTTGTCTTCAAGCATGGCGTAGCGTGGGTAGCAGTCTTCACGCCGGGTGCTCGTATGTGGGCATGTCTGCACATGGATGGACCCGCCTGGAGACGGATAGCAGAGCGGTGTCTCAATTCCTAAGACCATCAGAAATCCGTCTTCCAACACCGATTTCCGATGCTCTTCGGTGACCCTTGTGAAAGGATCGTTCGACCCTCAAAGGGGTCAAGACCCACGGGTTGAGAACCACTGGTCTAGACCTATCAACCACACGGGATCCACAGGGGGTCATTTGCCCAGCCGAAAAGCTCAGGCGGCAGGGAAGGGCAGGAAGACCGTCACTGGGGAAAACCCAGGGAGGACGTGGGAAGGGTCATGTTGCATCGCGACCATTGCAACCCACATCAGGAAGCACCGCGTGCGTGGACGCCTGCTTGCTGCATCCGCTCGCCCCCGAATCACGATCGCTAAGAAGACCCCTTCGAGATGGACTGAGACAGACATGAGCCCACCACCCTACAAGGTCACTACTGCCAGCAGACCCACTGAGGTGCAGACCAGGGGCGGGCATACTCCTTGTGCGCCGACAGCCCTGGTCAGTCAGTGGACCCTCCTCAGGGGCAGGGTGGGCTGGGAGAGGTACCCAATGGCAGCCACGACTCTGGTTTCTTCACCCCCCTCATTGAGTTCAAGGAAAATCGCCCCACGAATCCCCCTTCAGCATGAATCCTCTGGATGTCAACGTTGCCGCAATCTGTAAGGGAAAGGGAGCAGGATCTTTGTCACCTGAGTGGACGGATTTCACCGACACGCCCTCGTGCGCAGGTTGCTGTTTGCAGCCACGGGTCAGCTGCAACACACGCGCCACAGAGCGCCTGTGGGTCTTGATCCGTCCCCGAATTGCTGTCAGATGGGACCGTCACGCTGCACTGGGTCGCCCCCCACCCACCACGGCTGCATTTTGGAAGTCGATCACTGGGGCCTTGCTTCCCAGTCCCTCTTCATCTGGACGCTCAGCGGAAATCCGTTTGGAATGATGGCAACAGGGCCAGCTCCCTCCTGCTGACCTCGGGCAGCCACTCAATCACGACGTTGCTCTCCACACCCCTTGAGTTTCCGTCTCCTCTACGTGGGGGTCCTGCGAGGACTGTCCTCCTTCTGAGATTGACACATCTCACTCGGCTTCCAGCCTCCCGGCTGCACCAGGGGCTGCTCTGGGTGCCTGGAGCCCCGTGTTTGCGACGGAAGAGCAGCTTCAGCATTGTCTGCAGCGTGTTTACTGAAGCAACAGAGTTGTGGAGCCTCAGGGGCTGGGGGTATCTGGGACTGAGCACAAGTCACCGTTTCCCCCGTGGGTTTCCGAGATGGTCGCTCTTGACGGGAGCAGACAGCCTCGACGCTTTCCCAAGGAGCCGCTGGCGGCTTCGAACTGCTCGCTTTGCAGTGAGCAGCCCAAGGCGTAGCCCCCTCTGACACCCACGCTCCTCTCTGTTGTCGTTCGCATGCGTTCATTTATCCCCCTTCTACTCGAGTAGGCGTCTAAGTTTCTACAAGCCTATTTTCCCCCTTTCTGGAGAAACAGAGGACATATACATGCCAGGACCTGTTTTCCGAGGCTCGCCGTACATGAAGGACCTCTCGGTATTGCCGCGGGGCAAGCACTGGGCTGGTGACTCAAAGGTTAGAGGTTTAAATCCACCAGCTGCTCTGTGGGAGGACAAGGAGGCAGGAGATCCACTTCCGTAAAGAGGTGCAGTCTTGCAAATGGTTCTCTCCTGTGGGGCGGCTAAGGGTTGGAATCGACTCCGTAGTCCTGAGGTACCTTTTTTGGTTTTTGTTTTTCTCTCCGGTTGAGTTCTGTTGTTGCCTTTTAGGATCGTAAAGGATCAGATGATATGAAATTGTTGGGGACGGACACGGAGCCAACCAACACTCACTGCCGTTGACGTGACCTGAGACGCAAGAGCGAAACTGCCCCATGGGGCTTCTCACCAACCTTCGTTGCTCTTTGCCCTTTGCAAGTAAAGCGCACACACACAGGCAGGTGTGGGTTTGGCCACGTTGCAGTCTTAATCCAAGGGGATTAATTTGGATGGAATCCCGGTTTCAGAGCCTCCAAAGTCTCACCTGTGCACCAGCAGCAGAAGCGTGATAACTCCCAGTCTGTTCTATGCACGCAGTTCTCATCCATTTTCCTGGCCTGCAGGATGTGCCGTTGGCATTGGTCAGCAGGTGGGGGCAGGGGAGAGAACCGATGACAGCTTAATTGCTAAGTATACCTTCAAATATACAACCCCCTTGCCTTGAAGGACGCAGGTGACAGAAGACAACGGTGGTCTGTGCTGCCACCGTTACGGGGCAGCTGGGAAACGCGTAAGGAAGACAACCCAAGAATCACCGCCTCTAAATTATAGCAACGGCAAAGACTAATGGGGACCGGCCGAAGAGGAAACACGTCTCTCTGGGAAGAAGCACAGCCAGAAGGCTCCTTAGAAGTGAGGTGGCTACTTTGTCTCTTGCACTTTGGACAATATTAGCAGACGAGGCCAGTCCCTGGACAAGGGCGTCACGCCTTGCTCAGCAGACGGTGAGCAGAAATGAGCGTGCAGCTCTGGGCTCAGACCCAGCAACAGTGGACCTCGTGTCAGGTCACAGAGCAAGTGTGAATACACTTTAAAACACTGAGCTTCTACACTCCATGTCCTCCGGCCGCACGGCTGTAAACCTAGAATCCAACAGTCGACAGCACAAGCTGCAGCAGCCTCAGATTTGAAGGTGAGATGGACTTGTATAGCTAAAAGTCAAGTGCACTGAAGATGAACAACACACTGCTTTTAAATGGCTGTGAACTGGATTCGATAAGGGATGAAATGATTCCATGGAACAAAGGGGAACGAAAACAGAACACACCCGATCTTCGGGATAGAGCCAAAGCCGCTACCAGAGGACAATTTATAGCTCTCAGTCCACTTGTTAACCAAGAGGAGAAACCCCGAGTCAACACTTTAACCCAGCATCTTCAACGAGTAGCTCATGAGCAACAAAACAGACTTGCAACCTCCAGGAGAAAAGAAATCATAAATGGGGCAGTGACATAATCTGGGGGTCGACTTGAGACTATTAAGAGAGAAGGGGTGCAGCTTAGCCTGTCAATCGGATCACAACGTGATGACCTCATTTGCAGATACATAGCTCTCTGGAGGCACGCACACTGCTCTCTGCTTCCTCTCCCTGTGAGGAGTTTCTCCTGACGAGCCACATGGAGCCAGAGCCCTGGACTCGGAGGAATCACGTGGAGACCCGCGCCAGCGCTGAGATGCTTCCACAAGACTTTCCACCCACTGGCCTGTGATCTTCCTGAATTCTGCATCTTTGCATGTGTTACATGAGTCTGAAGAGGAATTGACAGACTGGTATCAGACATGTGGGCTAATATAGGAGTCATGGACCTGATCTGGACTGGGCTGGGATGTGTTCTTAATCTACAATTAGTCTTTGATATAAAGTTCTCTATTACACGTAGCTGAGTGTCTCTGGATTTTGTTTCTCTAGTTAACCCAGAGCCACACAATAAAGATTAAAGCAGAAATAAAGGGAGTGGAAAATAGAAGGAAAAAGAAGAAACACACATACGCACAAGACAAGAAGCTGGTTCTTTGAAGGGATTAACAAAGTGGACAAACCACTGGCCCATTTCACAGAGGAAAAGAAAGAGAGCGTGCAAACATCAAGAAGAAGAGCGGAAATCAAACACATCATCACTACAGAGCCGAATAAAACAAAAACAATAGTAACACACAACGATGAAAGACTATATTCCAACAAGTTTGGAAACCTAGGTGACACGGACAAATTTCCGCCGTCTACCCAAACGAATGCAGTGACAGAAAAACCCGACAGACACATAGCATACAAAGAAACAGAGCAGGTGACTTAAAATCCCCAACCAAGACAAGCTCAGGACCAGGCGACCTCACCCGTTAATTCTACCAAGTGTTCAGAGAAGGGCTGTCACCGATTCTGCACAAATTATTCCAGAAAAGGACAATAAAGTCCTGAACTCATTTTGCGAAGGGAACATAATTAATGCAAAAAGCATCACCGAGGTGGAAACGAAAGACCAAGATGGCTGCATGCACACAGGAAACATGGTCAACAAGACCATGGCCGATAGGATCCAACAACGTATTAAATGTCTGTCCGTGGTCAAGTAGGCTTCCCCTCAGGTATTCAAGGATGGGTGGGAAAACCACCACCCAGACCAAGACCCAAAGAAAGAACCACCTGACGATATCAATCGATGCAAAAATAAAACAAAAAACCCAAACATTTGAAAATATCCAACAAGCATTCCCTTGAAACAACAAAATAAGGTTAGAGGGGGAATTTCTCCACACAATAACGGCCAGCTATAGAAATCCAGCCGTGTTGGGCTCCAATCAGCAAGGTCAGCAGTTCGAAACCACCAGCTGCTGCTGGGGCAAAAGACGGGGCTTTCTACTCCAGTTACAAAAGATGAAACCAGAAAAACAGAAGATCTGTTTAATAAAACAAAGCAAACTCCAGAATGCTACTGCCAGAAACCAAGAGACCCTACATGAATGGAAGGATACCCCAGGCTCATGAGTAGGAAGGCTGAACATGGTGGAAATATCAATACTGCTCGAAGTAGCCTATAGATACAACGCTGTCCTGATCGCGACCCCGACTTCATTTTTTAAAGAAATGGAAAAACGAATGGCTTCCTCCATAGGGAGGAGTGCAGCAGAACAGAACACCCAGAAATACATCCATCCACCTACAGGCGATTGATCCTCAACCAAAGGCTTAAAAATAAATAAATTCAATGAGAGAGAGAGAGAGAGAGAGAGAGAGAGAGAGAGAGAGAGAGAGAGAGAGAGAGAGAGAGAGAGAGAGAGAGAGAGAGACTGACTCTTCAACAAGGGGCACTGGCAAACTGGAATCCCCATTTGACAAGAATGGAATTGGACCAATACCTTACTCCTCGTGCAAACAAACAAACAAACTCAAGATGGATTAAAGACCTGAATGGATCAAAGACTCCTCTCCTGAATCTACGCAAGATGCCATACTTCACTAAGAAAGCAAATGAATGCTACAATTTTTTTTGAAGACTACAATCAAAACGTAAGCGCAAGACATGAACATGCAGCTCACCCCAAAGCACATCCAAATAGTTCACAAACACACGGGAACTTTCTCACAGTCATTCTGGGAGATTCAAATGAAACCAACAACGAGATACCACCTCGCACAAACAATGGTCACCCAAGGTAAGAGCAAGTGCTAGAAATGGAACAGAGGCATTAGAAGGCTCACACACGGCGAGTGGGTCTGCAGTGATGTACAACCCTTGTGGAAAGTGATGAGATGCTTCCTAAAGCAACTGGGAGTAGAAATCCCCTGTGAGCCAGCAATACCTGCACCGGGTGTCCATCCTAAAGAAGCCAGAGACGAAACATAAACAGACATGTGCACGTCCCTGTCCACAACAGCAAGCAGTAGGAAGCAGTTTAAACACCCATCAGCAGAAGAACGGATTAAGAGCCTTTGGGACCCGCACACAGTAGGACTCCATGAATCACGAACAAACAACGATGGAACCAAGAAGCCCCTCGCGACGGGTGTGAACCTGGAGAACCGTATGCCGAGTGAAGCCAGCCAACCACAGAAGGACAAATGTCGTACAAGACCACGACCGAAAGGCTAAAAGCGAAGACAAAGACGGGCGCGCCTAAGGGAACAGACGTTGGATGCTCCCACGGGAAAGGGCCAGAACGGGAAGAGGAAGCAAAGGTCTAGAAGGTCAGCAGGTTCACACCCCAGGAGGACAGGAGACCACAGGGGGGGAAGAGCACTCAGCGGAAGGGGGTGGGAGAGATGATGGGGACGGGGGTTGATGATGGTTTGAAGAATTAGCTGCAAGATGGAGGGTCTGAAATGCACACACACACACCTAATCCATTAAAAAAATAAAAATTAAGATGTCCAGTAGAGAGCCATCCTTACACCTTGAAAGCGTCCTGGTGGCAGGCTGGGGTAGTGAGGAGCCAGTGTGTCCTAGACTAATGTTGTGCACGGGGACCTCGTGCACAGCAGAAGGAAGCAGTGCCCGGTCCTGCACCATCCTCGCACCTGTTGTCATGGTTACGCCCATCGATGCACACATCGCGCCAGTCCATCGTGTCCAAAGGTCTTCCCCCCTTTTGACGGCCCCGCTGGTGCATCTCGGACATCGTTGCTTGTCAAGACGTTAACGAGGTGAGCCGCGATCCACAGGTTAGGGGTTCAAAGCTTTCACCAAGACAACCCCAGACCCAACGGGGTCCCTTCTCCTCTCTCTTACAAGGCTGCTATGGGTGGGAATTGACTGGCTGGAAGTGGGGTTTCTTATACAATGGAGAGTCATCCAACAGAATTAAACACATTTCCTGGCCAGGATTCTCCCTCCCGGAAACTTCTGATACGTGCTACAGGGACGTCTCGGGAAATCAATGCCCACCTACAAAAGCCGCGGATTGTCGCAGGCATTGGCCGCTCCCCCCACTTGCTTGGCTGCCTTCATTCCCGCTCTGTCTTGAAGTGATTCGATCATGGCTGCTTTCATCAGGGGAACACTACGCAGATGCTAGGTGAGGAAGATGGGGGGCTGTCATCTGTGTGTGTCACACGGGTGCTTCGGAGAGATCATGACCAGGACAGTGTCTGAGAATCATTCAGAAACTCAGCTCGCTGCCTGTGAGCCGATGCCAATTCATAGCAGCCCTGTCAGTCAGGGTAGAACTTGACTTTGGGGTTTCTGAGACTCTAACTCTTTGTGGGAGCCGACAGCCTCATGATTCTCACGCAGGGTGGCCAGTGAGCTCGAACTGCTCGCCTTTTGGTTAGCAGCTCAGCACGCAGACCACTAGGACATCAGGGGTCCTCCTGTCCAGATACATACCTTCCTGCAAATCTCCTTTGCAAAGAATGGTGACAAAACGCAATGCCCATGAGCGGATTGATACGTGTACCGGTGTGTGTGTGTCACAGAATGAAACACCGTCCAGCCCTGATGCATCTCCCCAGGATAAAGATGTGCCCATCTGCTTCCTTAACACACGCCAGCCTTGAAAACCCCACGGGGCAGTTCTACGCCGCCCTCCTCCTTAGAATAAAACCCGATGGCAACACTTCTGGCGCGTGACACGTGCTACCGAACGCTGTTGCTTCATCAAGTCACCCCTCGGGCTCACAGGGGCCCCGGGTTGTGCCGTACGACACGACTTCCAGGAACTGAGGATGATGAGACCTCACCCCGCTCGCGGACTGTGGACAAGGTTATCCGCGGAGACCAGACATTGCAAAGGATTTCATGCTCGGAAAACTGGGGGGTCAGCCGAAGCGAGGAGGAGGCGCAAGGAGACAATTGATGCAGGGGCTGCAACAAGACGCTCAAACGTGGAAACAATTGTGAGGTTGGTTCAGGAAGGGGCAGCACTTGGTTCTGATGTACCCGGGGCCCCTCTGAGGGGAACCCCCTAACGATGACGTCCCTCTGTACAGGAGCAGATCTACCCTCTGTCTCGTGTGGGGTTTCCAGGTGGAGTCGAACCCCCAGCCTTTTAGATTCGCCACAAGCACTCCCTGGAGAAGGACGTCATGTGTGGTCAAGTGGACGGGTGGCAAGAAAGGAGGAAGTCCCTCAAGGAGATGGATTGACACCACCAAACCTTTCTTTGCTACCGCACCATCCAGCTAGAGATCCCCGAGACGGCGTGCATCACCCCGACTCGAGGCTCAGTCGCGTCCACCCGTTGACATGCTTGCTTACTGGCTGTAAAGCTTCATGGTCGTAGGTTCTCCTTTGCTGCGGCAGCCACCCCGTCAGAAGTAACCAAGCACGCCATGATTCCCACTGATGTCCTCTCTGTGGACCCAAGCCGCGGGGATGGTGTGCCACGGCCCTGAAATCTACAAAGGCAACGGCCAGAAATGGTACCCGGAGAGAGACAGAAGGGTCATCATCTGGTGAGCATCGTGCCAGGCTGCCCCTGGCGAGCGAGCCTGTGTGGGTACCTGAGAACACCCTGGGAATCCTCATCCTGTTCTTACGCTCCAGATTTCCGTGCAAACGGAAGGCAAGTGTGCCTCTTGCTGGACACATTCTGCACGCGCCCCCTCCCCCCACCCTTTATACCATCTGTCTGTGGACGTGGCAATCTGACCGTGGTGTGCCGGGAACCAGGAGCATGTGATGTGCTGGACACCATCTCAAAACATCAACAATCCGCATCCTGGTGGGAAGCAATTGCCTCGGAGCCTCCTTCTGTCATTGTCTCCACACAGTTCACGTGGGCGGAATCATTGACCTTTCAGTAGAAAGAGAGATTAAAAGCCCAAAGAGGCAAGTCAACGCGGAGCTCGGTTTACTTCCTGAACTCGCCTCCCTGGAAAATGCAAAATGCAATGCCAAGTTTTCATGCCGCTGACAGATGGAATTGTGTCCCCACCAAAATGCATGTGAGGAATTCGGCCGAGGGAAGGCATTGCTCTTGGTCCTCCTTGCAAACTGTTGTAACGGCATATCGTTCACACGTCATCCGGTTCAACGGTGCAATCGTATGAAAAAGAATTGCGCGATCATCTCCAAAATCATTTCCAGACCCTTTGCTTCTCACCTGAACGCATGGTCATCTGCGCCCCACCCCCCGTGCCGTCGATCTCCCCAGAAAAGCCCCACCCCTGCAAGAAACCATCAATGCCGTCGTTTCCATCACTTTATCTAACCTGAACTTCATAGACTGAAAACGTGTAATAAACAGCAACAGAGGAAACCACGCCAAGCGTTTAACACTATCACTGCATCGTACCGTCTCCCATGATAAATTTAACTCTACTTTTGAATGTTTTTCTGCTGCGAACTCTGATTCCTCAATGTCCTGGAGGAAAGTGTACGATGACCCGGGGGGGAGGGGGGGCTTCCGACACAGCCTTGTGTGCATCAACGGCGGGCACACACTTCTGTCGCGGGGCAGCTGGTGTGTCCAAACTACCAGTCTTTTGGAAAACCGCCCAGTGCCTCGAATCCCACTTGGAAATGGTCTCTCTTGGCTATCTTGATGAGGCAGTACTGGTACAGAGTGTATCTCAAATTAATTTTTCCCTTTGCGGCACTGGAAGAGGGCACTGACTCTGGTCATTACATAATCTGCTGTCAGTTTGAGAATTAAGAATGTAGGAGTGTGGGGAACTGATTACAAGGATCCACATGTGACCTCTTCCCTGGGAGAGGGACGGCAGAGACAGGGGTGAAGGGAGACTCCAGATAGGGCAAGATATGACAAAACAACGATGTATAAATTACCAAGGGCACATGAGGGAGGGGGGAAAGGGGAGGGAGGGGAAAAAAAGAGGACCTGATGCAAAAGGCTTAAGTGGAGAGTAAATGCTTTGAGAATGATTGGGGCAGGGAATGTATGGATGTGCTTTATACAATTGATGTCTGTATATGTATGGATTGTGATAAGAGTTGTTTGAGTCCCTAATAAAATGTAAAAAAAGCAAAGGAAAACAGAATGTAGGAGTGGAGTCTAACATGCCAATGAGGCCTCTGTGTGGACATGGACTTCTCCTGAGAATGCTGGGAACTCTTGGTGTTTCCTCCTTGGAGGCGGGAGACATCTCTTCTCTTAGCTCACTCCCTGGAAGGTGCTCTACTGACAAGAAACATGGAGCTACGCTAGTGCCCTGTATTGGAGGAGCCACGTGGAGACCCTGCCAGCGCTGAGATGCTTCCACGGCCACTGGATCCACAAGACTTTCCACCCACCGGCCTGCGATCCTCCTGCATTCAGCGTCATTGCATGTGTTTCGTGAGTCTGAGGAGGACTTTATAGACCAGTTTCAGACACATGGGCTAATATTGGACTTATGGGCTTGGACTGGACTGGGCCCTAAAGTACAATGGCCCTTTATATAACACTCTCTCTTATACACAAATGAGTTCCCTTGCATTTGTTTCTCTAGTCCACCCAGACACACTAGCCTTTGGGGTTGGTGCACACATCTGGAGCGGGGCATCGGGATCGGAGGAAGGCTTATGAACCACCTTCAGTACCTAGGACACAACCTTGCTTCCTGAGAGTGAGGAGGACCGGAAGCACCAGCCGATGAAGATGAGAGACGGCACCTTCAGTACAGACGACACCTCAATGTAATGAAATGCAGATCCTCACAACTGGACCCACAGGTGACCTCGTGATACACGGAGCGACGTTGGAAGTTGTCCATGACTTTCCTCTTGCTTGGATCCGCGATCGATGCCCCTGGAAGCAGCAGTCAAGAGATCAAAAGACACATTGCGTTGGGTGAATCTGCTGCCCACGACCTCTCTAGGGTGTTACCTCGAGGTCTAAGGTGCACCTGACACAGGCAGGTTATTTTCACGTTCCTCAGACGCATGTGAACGTTGGACATCGAATAAGGAAGACCGCGTGAAAACATCACTGTGTTGGAATGGGGGGCTGCAGAAGAGTGTTGAAAGGACCAGGGATCGCTAAAAGGACGAGCTGATCCGTCTTGGAAGCAGCGCAGCCCACATGCCGCTTAGAAGAAAGGGTGTGAAGACTCGGGTTTAAACGCTTTGGACACGCTGTCTGGAAAGTTGTCCTGGAGAAGGACGTCGTTTGGGGCAAGTGGAGGGGCAGTGGAAAGGAGGCGGTGAACTAAGAAAGCTGACCCGACGGCACCTAACCACGGCAACAAGGGGAGGAAGGAAGGATGGAAATGGGAGAAGATGAACAGCACACCACGTGGAGGGCACAGGGCCACCCAGGAACGGAAGCGGAAAGAGGTGCCGAGAGCTTCCGTCAATGCCCGCAGAGAGAGGTTCCCTCTGGAGTCAGCACGAAGAATTTAGATGTCCAGACCCCTCGTCTTTGAGGGGGGTTAATTTTCCCTTTTTAAGTAGTCATCTACTTGAGGGCATTTCTGCTACAGCAGCGCTGGCTATCCAAAGTCTCACCCAAATAACGTACAAGGGTAAGTTAAACAAAAAACTTTTGCTACAGAATCATGGAAACCATTATTGAACAAAAATGTCACCACGGGAAGCAATTGCTTTTCCGTATATCCCTGACCTAGGTCTCCACCAGCGCTCTCTGTTCTGAGAAACTTACTGTGATATCGGACGCCATGCCTCTGGTATTTCGAATATTAACTGGGTCGCCCACGCTTCAAAGGTTCCACCACATTCTTAGACTAAAACGGATTAGGAGGAAGGCAGATGCAGCCAGCTTCTGGGAAATGACGGGCTGAAAACCTTAGGGTTGGTGCCCGTGCCTGGGGTGGTGCGGGCTGGAAGATGAGACTGGCAGGTTAGAAGACACTCAGCCTACGACAAAATACACCTCCAAGCAGAGTTGACCTGACTGATGAGGGTGGAACACACTTTGGGGACCTTCATTGGCCGATGGGACACGACTCAAAAAGAGAAGAAATCGGTTTACATCTCCAGGAGACATCAGAACATGGTGTGCAAAGTATAAAACGAGCATGACTGAACTAGGTATTAGCTGAATGCACTAAGTTCAATACCGTAGGCAGTAGTGAGCCGAAATGGACTGGTACTGAGTCAGAGAACCTGAGGAGCAGTGATATCCCGTTCATCTTCTGAGAGAGCATTCCAACACTGTCAGTGACAGGGTGATTGATGTCTGTAAACTTCTGTGTGAGTTACGGTGGAGCAGAGAAACAAATTCATAGACGCTCATACGTGTATAAGCAAGAGCTTTCTAGACAAGAGCAATCGAATAGTGAGAAAACAGCCCAGCCCAGCGCAGTTCAAGCCCACAAGTCCAAAATTAGCCCATATATCTGATACCAATCTATAAATTCCTCTTCACACTCACAAAACACATGCAATGACGCTGAATGCAGGAAGACCACAGGCCGGTGGGTGGAAAGTCTTGTGGATCCAGTGGCGGTGAAAGCTTCTCAGCGCCGGCGTGGCCTCCACGTGGCTCCTCCAGCTCCAGGGCTCTCGCGTGGCTCCATGTGTCTTGTCATCAGAACACCAAGCAGAGAGTGTGTGTGTCCCGCCTCCAGCGACCTATTTCTCTCCACAGCGACTCCATATGAGGTCATCAAGCAGTGACATGAGTGACAGGCTGAAGTCCACCCTTTCACTCTTATGAGTCTCAAGCTGTCACCAGATTAAGTAATTACCACAAATGCCCAGGAAGACCAATTCATAAACTATTCCACAAATCGACACACCAAACACAAATGCCAAACATTAGCGAATGGAATATGGTTGCGGTTGTTGTTTTAAATCAACTGTTGTAGTCGGAAATGAGGGAGGTCTGGTGATAGGCATTGGGCTGCGCACCACCAAGTCGGTAGTTCAGTCTCACCGGCTGGTCTGTAGAAGACAGATGAAGCTGTCTACTCCTAGAAAGGGTTAACGGCTCAGAAACTCACAGGTCCTTTGAGGGTTACTCGGAGTTGAAATCAACTGACTCATCAATGACGTTTTTGGAAGTAAGTAAGCATGCAATCATGACACCTTGATCGTTACTGGTCATTGGAACAGAGAAACTGATTGGGAAAGACGGCCTCGGTGAATGAGATGATGTCAGAGATCACGACAGAATTTTGCACGAGCGACGACATGGGCTTTCCACAGCATAAGCAGTGACTGTACCCTTGGGCTGCTGCCGACTGGACGCATGGGGTTCAATCAGACTCTATCTATGGAGGATGAGAAGCCCAGGCTCCATGGAATCTGTCAGAACAAGTTCTAGGGGATGAAAGCTGAAATAAGTCTGCAAATGCAGAAATATGGCTTTGGCTTGGCGGCGAAGGCGTAGCCATCTTGCTTGGAAGCTTCCCGGTCTTTGGACTTGAGGTAGCACCCTGGGACCTGACCTTCCAACCTTGGATTTGCTCACCCCAGAGGGCAAGAGCTGACCTGCTCTGCTGTGGACTTATTCATCTTTGCAGCCACAAGCCGGTTGCCCTCCTGGTGATCTTGGATTGATCAGCTCGTACATCAATGTGAGTCAGGAAACTCCTCCAGCCTGACACCCGATCGTTGAATTCTGAACCTGCCTAGGGTTGGTCATACCCTCTTGTACAACAACTTTGTGATGAAACATTTTCTTGACACAAACCTTTCTCTCTCTCTCTCTCCCCTATATAGAGAGATATGCTCCATTGATTTTGTTTCCACCGAGAATGATGCCCAAGACAGTATCCCGTCCAGCATTGACAGCGCATCTCCGGAAGAGATCTGATGCACTGCGCATGAGTGACCGGAGACCAGGGAAGCCGTGGGATAACGTCCAAGACATCGTGCATGAAGAAACCAAAATCTCACCAACAACGCAGGAAACCCCCAAATGGATGCTGACACTTGCTATCGGATGTGAGAGGTCTAAATCGAAAGGCGGTGGTGGTGGGGGGATATGAAGTGAAAAGAGCCGGGCCAAGTTCAAAGGCAACGTGAAAAGACAGAGGTCAGCATCGCAGTGCAATGTGCGAAGACCTGGAATCAGAAAATCAGTAAACGGAGAGCGCGCGCTCTGCCTTTCTCAAGAAAAAAGAACTGAGAAGTGATTCGGGCTCTGAGTGGTCACACCGCAGGATTCTCTGGGCAAACTATTGAACGTCACAGGAGGGAACCGAAAAACAAGATGCGAGGAACGCGCAAAATCTCTGTCCCAACAAGAACTGGCGGACGTCCAACCATTTTCAAGATGTAGCACACGATTAAGAGTTGACGGGGCTGGAGGAAGAAGCCCAAGCCGCACGTTAGGCATCAGCCAAAAACAAGAACCCAGGCACTGAAAGGATGCCAAGGGAAACATTCCAAGAACAAGCTGCTGAAGCACTGGAAACACTCATTTATCATTGCCCAGAGTGTTGGCAGAGCCAGCTTCCTGGCCAACAGACTGGAAGAGATCTATATCTGCAGACTTTCCCAAAGGGGGTGGGGGCCAACAGAAAGTGCAGCATCATTAATATCACATGCAAACAATGAAAGCCAGGTTCAGAAGAGGGTGTGAAGTAAGGAATCTCATCACTGCCATCACCTGATCCTGGAGGAAAGCAGAGGGTCCCGGGAAGAAGCTCACCTTTGGGTCAGCGGTCATGCGGTGGCATTCGATGGCATTGATTATAACACATGATGGATAACATGGCATGATTACAGAACACTTAATTTTGCTGCTGTGGAAATTATATCGAGGCCAAAAGACAGTAGTGTTTTTTTTTCTTCTTCAACAGAACAAGGAAATGCTTGGTTTCAAATCAATAAAAGCATGCATCCGGGTTGTATCCTTTCGTTGCACTTAAATCAACCTGCAGGTTGAGCAAATCACCTGAGGAGCTGGACTAGGTGAAATAGAACGTAGCAGCAGGCTTCCAGCGAGAGTTACTAACAGCGTGCGATCTGCAGGTGATGTAACTTTCCTTACTGAAAGCGAAGGCGACTTGATGCACAAACGGATGAAGATCCGAGACTGTGATCTCCTGTATGGATATTCAACCTTAGATTAAAAGCAAACACAAAAATCCTCACAGCTAGATCAATAGACGACATCATGGTAAACGAGGAAACGATTGAGCTTGTCCAAGATTTCACTTTGTTAGGACCGATATCCAACGCCCAGGGAAGCAGAGCTTACGAGATCCAATGACGTGTTGTTTGGTTAAATCTGCTGAGCAACTCCACTTTAAAAGGTTAAAACCAAAGATGTCACCTTGATGCCTAAGGTGTGCCTGAGTGAAATCATGGTCTTTCTTCTTGTTTTTTTTAAAAATAATTTTATTGGGGGCTTGTATAGCTCTTATCACAATCCATCCATTGTGTCGAGCACATTTGTACAGTTGTTGCCCTCATCCTTTTCAAAACAGTTTCTTTCTACTTGAGCCCTTGGCATCAGCTGCTCGTTTTTTCCCTCTCTCCTCCACCCTCCCTCCCTTCCAAACGAACCCTTGATAATTTATAAATCATTATTGTTTTGACATATCTTACACTGACCGATGTCTCCCTTCACCCACTTTTCTGTTGTGCATTCTCCTGGGAGGTGTTTATAGGTAGATCATTGTGATCGGTTTCCCCTTTATTCCCCCACCTTCCCCTTCCCTTCTTAATATTGTTACTCTCATGATTGGTCCTGAGGGGTTTATCTGTCCTGGAGTCCCTGTGTTTCCAGCTGGTCTAGTCAGATCTGTAAGGCAGAATTGGGGTCATGATATTGCGGGTGGTGGGTGGCAGCAGAGTAAGCATTAATGAAGTAGAAGAAAGTAGTAAATTTCCTCGATGCTACACTGCACCCTGACTGGCTCGTCTCCTCCCCGCGCCTCTTCTGTAAGGAGATGTCCAGTCGCCTGCAGATGGGCTTTGGGTCCCCATTCTGCACTCCCCCTCATTCAAACACCTCATCTGCATAGGAAGTTGGACAACGAGCAAAGACCGAAGGAGAATCAATGTCTTTGGATTATGGTATTGGGGAGGAATGTTTGCCAAGGACTACTGCCTTTACCTCGACACCAAGAGAAACAACCCAGTTTCACACAAGGACAGGAGACAAGTTCAAGGAGACGGAGGACAGAACATGTTTGATAGAAAACAATGGTTAAAGGGGAGGCGGGGGGGGGGGGGTAGATGAGGAGCTGATACCAAGGGCTCAAGTAGAAATTAGAAAGCAAATGTTTTGAGAATGATGATGGCAACAAATGTACTAATGTGCTCGACACAATGGATGGATGGATGGTGATAAGAGTTGTATGAGCCCCCAATAAAATGTTTTTTAAAAAGTACTATATACACCATTCCACAATAGCATTAATGACAACAATCGATGAGTAAATACATAGACAGACATGCAAACTACAGTACGATGGATGGAAATATACCAATAGAGATGTAAAAGTTTAATCTCTTGATTGCTACTTCCGTGAGAACTGTGGATCAATCAAGAGAAAATCCTCGACAACTTCAACTTCTTCTCCATTTATCACATTGTTACTCATCGGGCACGTTGTAAAGATTTTGATTTTCTTGGTATCGAATTGTAACCCACAGTGTGAAGGCTACAACCCTTAATCTACACCAGCAGGAGAGCAAAAGCTGCATCGCACTGGATAAATCTGCATCATAAGACACCTTTACAGCGTTGACAAGCAAAGATGTTCCCTTGAGCAATAAGGTGCACCGGAACCAAACCAGGACACTTTCAGATCCTTGCTGTGCAGGTGAGAGGTGGACAGTACATGAGAACCCCCAAAGGAGGATCTTTGGGTTCCAACGGTGGTGCCGAGGAAGAATATTGAAAACACCAGGGACCACTGTAAGGTGAGACTTTGTCTTGCACATGTTGGACGTAAGGTCGGGAGAGAGCGGTCTCTGGAGAAGGACATCGCCCTTGGTAAAGTGGAGGGATAGTGGCGATGCACTGGGCTGTGTGCCACAAGGTGACGGGTTCAAAACCACCAGCTGCTGCATGGGGGGAAGATGGAGGTTTCTACTCCCATCAACAGTGACAGTCTCCGGAGCCCACAGGGGCAGTTCCATCCCATGCTTTAGGGTCACTGTGAGTTGGCATCATCTCAAAGTCAGTGACTCATAGCTAGTAAAGAAGAATGAATTCAAGACACGCAGAAAATAATTAGGCCAAAAAACTTGAAAGCAAGCAAACCGGTCTCCACAACCCTAAAACCAGAAGAATTAGATGGTGCCTAGCTGGCACTACTGACCCCATTGAAAGGACTCACAATTCAAGGTCTCAGATAACGTGGGAGAAAAATGTGGAACAAAACTCAACATCACGAGCCCAGATATATTGGTAGGACAGAGACAGGTGGTAGTTAGAGGATTTTGTGTCAACTTGAGGATATAAAAGTGGAGGGGTGGAGTCCAGCCTGTCAATCAGGTCACAGCATGATGTCACCTTTCCATAAGGAGGGTCCTGGGAGCTCCCCCCCCCCCGCCTCCATCTCTCTGCCTTCACCTTCCTGTGGTGAGCCAGGCTGAGACCCCTGTGATGGGGCCACTGCCATTGGTTCCACGCAACTCTGCACCCACCGGCCTGTGATCTTCCTGCATTCTGCATCATTGCATGTGCTGGGTGCGTGTGAAGAGGGACTCATGGACTAGGATTGGTCTTAGGGACTTGAGTTGGACTGGGCCGGGATATTTTAATGATGCACTATTACTATTTTTTAATAAATCATTTTTTGGGGGGCTCTTACAGTTCATAACAATCCAGGCATCCGTTGTACGTAGGTTGCCATCATCATTCCCAAAACATTGTCTTTCTCCTTGAAGCCCTGGTATCAACTCCTATACCCACCTCCTTCCCCACTCATGAACACTTCATAATTTATAAATTACTGCATCTTATTTTCATATTTTACACCATCTCTGTCTCTCGTCACGCATGTTTCTGTTGTTCGTCCCCCTGGGGGGGGGTGCTGTAGGTCTATCATTGCAGTGGGTTCCCCTTGTCTCCCCCCAGCTTGCCCCTACCCTCATGGTACCGCTACTCTTAATATGGGCCCTGAGGGGTTTATCTGTCCTGGATTCCCTGTGGGCTGTCCTCTTGACAGAAGCAGATGGGAGGGCATGGGATTTCCTGGAACCTAGAACCATAAGCCAACATGATTGACAACAGATTCCACTCTCATCTACATTCCATCATTCATGGAAAACACTTTAGTTCCTTTTGAAGAAAATATGTTCAGGGTGTTCACGTGCAGGAAAGTAAACCCACCTAGATCTTTGGACCAAGAGGTCTCATGTTTTTTGCCCCTTCTTTCATTTGTCCTCATTCCAAAAACGATGCCCGGTTTCACCCTAAGCCCTGAAGGAGTAGCCCTATGCCATCTTGAGCGCCTCACATCCACTTGCAGACCCGCCAAGCTTCAAGGTGAACTCACAAGGAGACTGGGAGGGGCAGTGGCCCCAGCGATTTCCTGGAAGGCAGGGAGGGCGCCTCAAGTTCCCAACAGAAAGGCAGCTAGCTGAGTGGGCTCCACAGACCATACGTAAGGGGAGACTTAGGGGAGCCTGCCATCCTCCAGACAGAGATAAGACAATAGAAGGGGGCTCTCTCCTTGGGACTCCCCAATTCTGGCTTGAAGGGTGAAGTGACTCTCCTTTAGACCTTTGCAGACGATAGCATGTATGTTTAAATAACTCACTGAAAGAACCAGACCCTCAAGAACTCTGCTAATGTTTGACTGTTTTCTGGATTCAGGCCAGGCATCGCTTGGAGGACATGCCCGTTTGCTTCCAATCTCCCTATTCCCTTCATCGCAGATGCTGAGTAAAATTTTGTTTTTGACCCTGGGGCTTCGGCGATGGGCGCAGGCATAGAAACCGTTGTGGGGATGGCGCAGGGACGGACAGTGTTTCCTTCTGTTGGTCACGACGAGGTTGCTACGCGTCAGAGCCTCACAACAGCAGCATTCTCATCTCATGATTTTCTCCTGGGACTGGGAAAAACGTGGGTTCTCTTGCCCAGCACTGAGGGATCGATCCAGACGACACTCCAAAGCCCTCACCTCTAACAGGGGCCCCACGGCTTGATGGCCACCAGCAAGTTCCTCACTAGCTTTAACATCGACTGATTCTGAAGACCAGGTCTCTCCTCCCAAGACGTGGCCCTTCCAATACTTTGTATCTCTCAAGGCTCACAGTGGAGACCTTTCTGTCCTTCGCCTAGAAACTCGGAGATGAACTACAGCAAAACAAGATCTTTGAAAATGAACTTGGAAGGAATGGCAGACCAAGTGTGTCCCAAGAAAGGATTAACTTTCACATTAGCAAGTTTCACCCCACGTGACTCCAGACACCCTATTCCTGGGTTTTGTTTAATTTTGCTTTTCTAAGAATGTAGAGACCAAGGAATCATTTGCCTTGGGCTTAAGTGTGCTTAGAGACCTGCCAACAGGATGTTTGTTGTGGCTGCTTCAACGTGAGGTTGTGCGAGAAACCCAAGACAAAGAGCCACAACCAATCGCAAACTATATAAAGAGTCAAGGACACAGAGCAGGGTACATTCTCCCGGCTCCTCCTAAGGACAAGAGACAAACACGGGCAAGATGAAGATTCTGCTCCTGACGCTGGGACTCGCCCTCACCTGCGCTGGCCTGGACACTCTGCCTGAAGGAAACTTCTCAATGGTAAGGAGGACAGCCCAGCACAGCGGGTTCTACTTTTATGCACGTGCGTGTTGCTTTGAGAGATTGTGTTGGTGTTTCCAATTTTGTGCACCTGGCTCTTCACCTGTAACTCCCCAAAGTACAATCCCTCGATTCATTGGGTATTGATAAGCTTCTGAAAACATTCCCTCTGGAGAGTGTTGGTCCATGCTCAACACCCTTGCGTTTAGCACTGCACATCGATGCTCCTTAGGGTTTAGGGGTGGCTGGCATTTTGAGGGGCAGGTAACTAGGACTTTCTTGTGGGGTGTCTTCCTCTGAGTAGAGTCTGCTCAGCAACCCTTTGATCGAAATGAAGTGCTGAGTCATGGACACCACAGGGGATGCTGCATGAACACGTGTCTCTCTATACTCCCCTTAGAAGTGAGACATTGGATATGAGCTGGAGGTTGTCGTGACTCGATGGTGTGAAGTCCCACAGGAACATTTCACGTTTGTGTCCTACCTTGCCGTTGTTTTCATTGCGATTGCTGTTTTCAGGAGTGTTCTACATTCAATACATGTAGATATTTTCTCTGATGCAATCGATGGGGGGCATCCCTGTAGGAGATGCTGGAGAGAGAGCCCGGCCAAACCTATCTTGCCGATATGTTTTTTGCAGATTGAAGGGAATTATAAGCTGGTGTACATTGCCTCTACCAACCCGAACAAGACCGTGGAAGGAAGTCAGTTTGATGTATATATGCGTCAGATTTACTACTTGCCAGTAAATGAGATAATAAGTTTTGGATTCTATATCAAGTAAGTAATCATTTCATGGAATGAAAATGAGCAAGGCTGCTTGGTTCCCAAGGGAGAATCTGCCTTCCTTGGTTACAGAGAAATCTCAGGGTTCGGGGTGGTGGGCTTTGAAGGATCGCCGGAGTTGGAGATTTAGGAGCCAAAGTCTTAGGGGACGGAGAGTCAAACGCCTCCCTTGCAATCAACTCCCCAAATACTAGAGAGAGACTAATTCACAGTGCCTTCAAATCCTAGCAAACTTCAGGGAACCATGGTCTTAAAATCGGTGAGTGGACAATTAATCACAGCACAACCTCTGCCCGGAAAAACTGACTCCTGGCTGCTTTAAATCTATGTGTGTGGAGAAAGAGAGAGAGAGAGACAGGCAGAGAGAGAGAAAGAGACAGAGAGAGAGAGAGACAGAGACAGAGAGAGAGACAGAGACAGAGAGAGAGAAATAGGGTAGCAAGTGGATGAGAGACAAAGAGAGGGAGGTTGCTAGTGGGTGCAGAATCACATTGATCCAAGGTGATTAGAAACACGATTGGCCAGAAAGCTCTCAGCAAACAGTGGCCCATATGGAGCCACTCCTACAGGCAGAGTCCAAGCAAACAGAAAGGAGAAGTGATGAGGGGAGAGAAATGTAAGCTCTCAGTTTGGCCTGTTTGTAAAACACCCACACCTCTAAGGAGGCATCATTTGACTGTGGCCTGATTGACAGCTGAGATTACAACCTATAATTTCAAACATAAGCAGGTGGATATAAAATCTCACTCCCACAGGATGGGAAAGCTTCCACAGCATCAAGGATTATTGATCACATGATTGGTATATCACACGCCTTTCGTAAGAACCCACATCAATCATGAAGCAAGTAGAAACAGTTTGTCTTCTTTGGAATCCGAGTTCACTTGCAGATACATAAACTAGTAGTGGAACCTGAATGGAGTTTCTAAAAGAAACTGAAGATGAGGAAGAGAGGGCAGTGCTTTGGGAGAATGTGGCAATCGTGTAGGAGTCCAAGTTCGTAGCTGGGGCACCGTGGGGACGGGAGAAAGGGGATGGAATGCCTCTGCAGGAAGGATTGAATTTTCAAGCTAGGAAACAGGAATATGTTTGATTGTGCTAATGGTGTGACTCAGCAGTTCTACGGTTGTCACGTCATGGAGCAAGCCCGCAGAGGCACACCTTGTTTGATTTCACTCAGTCATACTGCATTTCACCAGTTGCTTTATATTCCAAACGGAAGGTCTTTGGTACCTCCATGAAGTTAAGTCTACAGACGCTGTTTTGTAGGCAAGGGGACTATGCTGATGCATAGTTTTTATTGCTCATGTGTGCAAGGGCAGACATGAAATCCTAGTCACTCAGGCTATGTATTGAATGGTTTTGTTTCATTCACGAAATCAACTCACAATGTTTTATGCTTTAGGTATAAAGGGCAATGCCTTCCCCGTTTTGAGTATGCAGAGAGAAAAGAAGCCAATTTATTTTTTGGTATTGGTAAGTATCACTGTGTTTCCGTAGGAAACGGGCATGTTACATTGAATTAATTGCCTCAACTTGTGACAAGAATTCTGTATATCTGAATTCTACTTCTGCTCACATGAAAGTGAAACCAGGTAGAATCCCCTCAATTTTCCAAGCACTTTAATTTGTTATGTACAAAGACATAAATGACCTTACATCTTGAAGCCCTTGAAATGTTTAATATCAGGAGAAACTAAACACAGATGCTTCAAAGGTTTGTTTCAGGTGGGAGCTGGGTGGAAGGCAAGGATCTGAGTCTGTCAAAAACAACCTATAGGACTAGTCTAATGGATCCAGCCCGAGTGTCCACACCACGTCATCTTGTCACGAGCAGATTTTCACAACAATCTGAACACCAACTTTGCCGGTGGGGTCCCATGCTCACTTAGGAGTGCCAACTTGGCTACTTAGACACTATTTGTGCATATCCCTACCTGCACACGAGGGGCTCTGAAAGCCAGTGGTGGGGAATTTCCATGAGCCTCTCATTTCATTATTTTCACGAACTTTTCAAGTCCCGTCCTGTGGTGGGGGTCGTTAGGGTGCATTGAGTTAATTCTGACTCAGAGCAACACTGTGAGACACAGCGGGAAGACCCCTTGGCTTGAATGGACCCGATGGACTTCCTCCATCAGAGTCGAGGGTGGGCTCACACTGCCGGCATTCCAAAGATTCACTGAGTCCTTCGCCCTTGTCATGCCAGAGCTCCTATCAGAATATCCTGTGTTCACTCCTCTGTTTTCCTCCCAGGTCCGCTCAACAATACCGTTATACCTGTCTACGTCACAGAAGATACTATCATGGGATTGCACATCAACGTGGATCCGCAAGGAGTTTATAGCAAATCGATTGAACTTGTCGGTAAGCATCGCTCCACCCCTCGAAGGAGGACTCCACTTCTCCCTCCCTCATCAGAGATTCTAGTCGCAACACCGGCAGGATGGGATATCACGTGATCTTTCCTTCTAAGCACCCCACTTGAGTTTCCATCTGTCCGTGCCAACCCGTGGCGATCCACACATGCTGTCGAGTTCCACTGGGCTTCTCTTGGTTTTCAGAGGATGGTAGGAGGGAAGTAGATCACCAGGCCCCTGTTCCCAGGACCCTGTGTATGGACTCAGAAAGCTATCTTCCCTTCGTCATCCACGTGGATTGTCCATTTGTGTCCAAAGCCTTACTAATTGCCACGGGGATAACTGCAGCCCCTTGAGGGCCAGGAAGAATTACGACCCACAGGGCTTGAGACACTTAGGGCTGTCTCATCTGTAGTCACAATATCTCACGGCAACTTCCTGCACTGTGCATGCTGATTTTCAGCAAGAAACACATCTGTGTCCGATGAAGAGTTTGCGATCCTCTTGGATGTTCTCAGAGGAGATTCCTGAGGAAAACCTCGTCTATATCATCGAACGAGGTAACTCAGCCACACTCTTCCATGCATTTCTATCCGACCTAACAGGTACGCATAATTTCAGATAACACATGGATCTGGTTTAAATTCTTTCTTTGCAAATCATCCGTTGTGAGCTCCAGTGTTTACACAGAATCCTGAGTGTTATTGGTATCGGCTGTTGATTTTTTCCTTTATTTTTTTGCTTCTTCTTCACAGACAATTGTCCTAATATTTTCCCACAGTTGCCAATTCTTCAAGAGCTCTCTCCATGATTCATACTTTTTGAAAGTAAGTTAAAATGACCAGTGTCCAATTGTTTTCCTTTCCAACCAGGTAAGAACCTCCCATGGGGATTTAACGTGGCAGGGAGGTGGCCAGGTGGCTTAAGAGTTGGGTTGCTAAGCGTGAGGTTAGCACTTAGAGACCACCCCCTGCTCCATGTAGGAAAGGTGAGCGTTTCGACTCCCACTGGGAATTACAGTCCCAGAAACCCACAGTGGATGTGCCAGTCTGTCCTGAAGTTTCCTGTATGAGTCAGAACCGATGACAGTGGTTTTGGTTTGGGGTTCCATGGGCTTTTTTAGGAATGGTATTTTTTTTTCTTGTTTGTCCAAAATTATGCCAGCAGATGCTATGTCCCCATTCACGTTTCCACTGCCATCGATTGAATTCTGAACCGTGTGATTGTTGATTGAGGCCGGCAAGTTGGCCCTTGCTCCCGGTGACCCGATGCACCACACAGGAAACACTGCCAAATTCTGTGCCATTCCGGCCATTCTTTTTAAAGTGTGAGCCCATCATTGCAGCTAGTTTTTCCCTCTTTCTGGTTGGAGGTCTACCTCTCTTTTGCTGATACTCTAGAAAGCAGGCGGTCCTTCCCCAGCACAAGATCTGTCCATATAGTGTTATCATTGCAACCTTATCTAGGGTTTCTGGAGGGCAAATCGTTAGGGCAACAATCTCTGTTTTCTCCTCACAACAGCTAGTGTGTGTGAATCCCCAGCCTTGTGATACGTTTCCAAATGCCTAACTGTATCTCAACAGCAGCTTCTGTATCTAACCTGTTGCTCTGAATTCTATTCCAAACCTGGGGACCCCAGAATATAAGTAGAAATGCCTCCACACCTCTCTTTGTCTGCCTTCCAGAAGCTAAGTCCCCCATCTCTCCCTGCAGAGGGCTGGTTGGTTCAAAGCACTGACATTTCAGTTCCTAGAAGACAACTTACCCTGTATGCCCCCAGGTTCCCCTGTTCATTTTTGTCTCCTTTTTAAAATCTTTACATGATTGTGATTCAGGTCAGTGAGTTAGGGTGACTCCTGAGGCCAGTACTTCTGGAATCATGAAACTCCTGCTTCACCATCACTATATCCTCAGAATCATTCCAAGTGGATGGTCAACATTTTTAGAGACTGCCTATATTAGATTTCATGTGACAAACTATCAACATTTTTTACTTGACAAATGACCATTTTTGGGGTAAATTTATTTGAATGTGTATCATTTTCTTTTTTTTCTTAACCATTTTATTGGGGGCACTTATAAATCTTATAACAATCCATCATGCAACTGTATTAAGCATAATTGTACATATGTTGCCATCAACATTTCCCTTTTTGAGCCCTTGGCAGATAATCAATTCTTGACACTCAACAACCTATGAGCCTCTTTCTTGATCAGCCTGACTCAACACCCCAACCTGGTTTTTCTCCACCACGCATGGTACCTGCATAGACGGCCACAGGCCTCACCTTCCCCGTGGAATCAGAATCAGAAGTAAGAAGCGCTCCCTGGATGTTCCTCTGCAGCTCATCTGCTCCTAGAAGACATGTTCCCTCCCCGCCTCACCTTTCTCAGTCTCCCCTCCTCTCTGTGTGGTGTCCCTAGATCATTAAATTGATCAAATAAAATTATTTGCTGCATACATGTTTCCTGTGTGTCCTTGCAGAGAAGGGATTGAACTTGAAGCTCAGTACACATCCACTTTCAATAGAATTGTCCAGGCAGGTATGTCTGTTGTAATGGGTGGCCAATGGGGGAAAAGGTTGGTTGGGATAGAGAGAGAATTTAGAGAACTTGCCAGCTCAATGGGTTGAAGGGTCTAAACCAACCTTGGGACATATTTACTGTACAGACATGAGGCTTTATGGACACCTGGCTGTCCCCTAAATCTCAACCGAGTAACATTCATGAATGGATGTTAAGCACCTGGCCTACTGATCAGTCGATTAGAGAGCTGCCTACGACAGTTCTCACTGTAATCAGATTCCCTCTCTGTTCTTAAAGCTCTCATGTATGAAATAACATGGGAATCTGTGATCGTCTAGTACAGGATCAGTAGGGATCAATGATGACACAACATCAGAGGCCTCAGTCCAAACCAGAACTCCAAACCCACTGCCTTCTAGTCAATTCCAACTCACAGGAACACCCTGGGACAGAGATGACGTGTCCATGAGGGTAGGAAATTCACCCAATCATTACATGGGCAAGAGAAAGTGTTGGTTTGGAAGTGCTGATTTTGTCCCTAAAAAGACTGAACTACGTTTGCCAGTGATATGTCCCTAGGCACTGAACCTTGTCAATAACTCAACGAGAAAGCCAATGAAACCAACAGAAGGATGCAGTAAACCGGCGGGCACAGCGTCCATCTACGAGAATTACCTTAAAAAGTACACTGGAAAAATGTTAGCGTATCGGTTAGATGATCGTGATTTTGACTGTTGGCAAAAATATATCTTTGGCTCTTGGTCATTGTCGAATTGTTGTGAGGGGCACACTGGACTCTTCCCGCTACGAAGCAAGAGAATGCTGGGGGACCCATTGCAGGAATACCATACCATGTACAGTAGGCACTCAAATGAAACTCACACCATTGAGCTAATTCTGACTTATGGTAGAACTGCCCCCTGAGTGTTTCTGAGTTGGTTGTTCTTTTACTGGAGTAGAAAGTCTCATCTCGCTCCTGTGGAGCAGCTGGTGGTAACCCTCCGCGCACCTTGCAGTTAGCAGCCAAACGGTGATTACGACAGCACTCAGAGTCCAGACCTAAACGTCTGCGGAGAGATTCCACAGTCACCTTCTCCGTGAACCTGATGAACAGAATTTCTTTACAGACGTAGCAACGTATTCATTGTAGTCATGCAAAAAACCTTCGGGGTAGAGATCATGTTCTGGAAAATCCTAGGCTCACAACTTCATACATGGGCCACACATGTCATGAAGTTCTTTTGAAAGGGCAGTGGATCGTTCCATCAGGAATAACACGATTTGGGTGCATTAATCTGGTTTAGGCCTAACTCTCTCCAAGGATCTGTGAATTGGCCCCAAAGGAAAGTCTTGAACTTTCTCTCTTCTGAAACCTTAATCTCTGCATTTCTCTAGACAGGAGATTTCCAATACCAGACACCATTCAAGTCGCACCCCCAGAGCTCTGAGTTTCCCTTGCAATCAAGGAACTTAAACCTTCCCTTGGGAGTCAGATTACTTTGTGCTTTTAAACTCGCTGACATGGTTCCTCCCTGGAAATTGTAAGGGAACCTGATGTGGTCATTGTCTGAGGGGAGGTAGACCACAGGGATGCAAACATTTGGTTTACCCCCTACAGGGATGCTGCCTGTGGTATTGGAGGCACTGTGCAGGGTTTTGAGTTTCCTATGAGCTGAAAAGAGTCACATTTTTAAAGACACAAAAGTTCTCCCCACCCCCCAATATCATCTACATGTAATACTCCCATGTTTTTACCCAGAGACAGGGGCAGGGAGTAGGAGGGTTGGTGGAGGAGCTAAATTTACTTAATGTTTACTCATTGAAGATGGACTTACAAAATAATGTAACTAAAACAAAGCCAACAGTCAGTAATAGAATTTCTCACCCTTGTCTGTGGTATGTGTGGTATGATGTACTGTGGACACCTACCTGCAATGTGTGATTGCTTTGGTAAATAATGCACCGAGTCTGAGCATTCCCATGGTGATGCACATGGTCACCCCTCAGATGCAACCCGGAAGGTTGGTGCACTGACCCCATGCTGAACAGAGAACACCTCAAAATAAGCCCTAGTTAATGGCGGGAGCGTCAGAACAGACTGTGATGATGCAGATACGATGATTTTTTAAAAGTGATTTAACTATGGAACTGTATGACAGGTGAATACTATCTCTAGGAAACTGCCGCTAGAACCAAAGAAAACAATGCAAAGAAACTAAACTTGACCCACGGATACTCTGGCGAGGGAGGAGTTTTTGCTTAAGGGCATGGAGATGACGGGCAGGGTGATGGGGGAATTTGGAAGAGGATATTGATCCCGTTGAACAAAAAGGGTATAATCACTGGCACTGACTTAGATACATAGATGCTGTTGAATGGGAGAATGCTTTGTTGTGTATATTTGTGACACTTAAAAAAATAAACTACACAAATACCAATGAGCACAAGGAAGAAGACAATGATCTAGAATTGATTGTGCAGACGGTTGTACAACTCTTTGCATAGGATTGAAATGTGGAATTGTATGAAAGGTGGATGAAGTGCCAATAACACTGTTTAAAACAAACAAAAAAAATACGTCCTAGGTATCTACACCTGAAGAACCAACTATTCAAAACCGTATTTGGTAAAGGGTTACACTGTCTCACATGAGATTGCCCTCACTCTGAGATCTCCCATGGAGACTAGAAGCTTCTAAATGCCCAAGGAATGGAAGGCTTAAACAGTTGAGAATGAGAGGTGGAGATCAGGACGCACAAATCTGTTACCACAAATGAAATCCCCCAAAGGGGCGCACACATGCAGAGGAGAAACCTCGCCCACTCTTGATAGGCTTCCCTGTTCCCACTGGGAGTGGTTCCTCAGGCTTTACTGTGCAGGGCAGCACAGCAAGGACAAGTCACAGGGCCAGATCACAAACCTGCATCGTGTGCACCTTTGTCTTCCAGGCTCGGGGAGGACCCAGTAGAAGGTAAGTTGCTGTGGAGATTTGGATTCCTGCCTCCTTTTGTACCATTTCTCTGTGGATGTGGCTGTTTGTCATCTTGTCATCAGTATGCCTAAAACTTCATCCCTAATCATTAGTTATAAACATCCTGGTTGGGAGGTCTCTGCAGATATTTAGACCATGAGCAAATGGTTCCTTCTTCTCAATCTTTTGCCAGACTGCTGACATATGGAATTTTGTGCATAGGTTTGCTTTTGGTCAGGTGATATGCAACGCCATGGAAATCAATCATTTAAGGGGGACATATTTTGTTCGTATTCTTTCCATGCTAAATTAAAAAACCCATTCGTTTTGTCCCAGCCCATCTCCTCCAACTTTGGGGGGGAAGGGACAGAAAGGTCTCGGCCATTAATCTTGAGACACATGCAGTGATGGAAGTGCCAGGTACGAAGAGGAAACCCGCCCTCTGGTGTCACGTTGCCTCAAAGCAACTGAGGGACACACTGGAGGTCATCGTCATGGCGTCCGTCTGAGGGCTGAGGGATGTGGAGTGTCTGTGTATGTCTGCGCTCTCTGGTGGGGGGAGAAGCTGCACTTGTCACTGTATCATCAGTGTCTTCCTCTGAGCCACTCACGGATTAGCAGAACTTTCTTCTCTATGCAAAGCTCACGCAACATTGCTGGACTCGGAGAAAGTAGCCCTTGAACATGTATTAGGATTACTATCAACCCTTCCAGGCAATATGAATCAGCCAGCGGAGTACACTAATCATTTCTCCTTTAATACATTTCCATAAAGATGACAGCAATCAATTAAAACATTGGTCAGTAGGGCAGGATACAATATTCAAGTGCAAAAATCCAGTAGAATGCTGCATGCTAATGAAGAGAATGCTGAAATGGAAATGAAGACAACCATAAAATTTATAATTATAACATAAAAGATGAAATACTTACTTATAAACCAAACCAGAGACGCAAAGACTTGGACCAAGACAACTGTACAGCACTTCTTTAAGAAATGAAATCTGGCAGAGTGGAGACCCAAGGCCCAAGTGTCGGCCAATGGAGATCCCCTCATAGAGGGGCTTAGGAGAGGAGATGGGTTAATTAGGGTGTGAGGTAATATCGATGAAGAACACAGCTTTCCCCCAGATCCTGGATGCTTCCTCCCCCCAACTACCATGATCCGAATTCTACCTTGCAGGGCTGGATAGGGCAGAGGCTGTACAATGGTACATATGAGGGTTGGAGGTACAGGGAATCCAGGGTGGATGATACCTTCAGGACCAAGGGTGTGAGGGACGATGCTGGGAGAGTGGAGGGTGAGTGGGTTGGAAAGGGGGAACTGATTACAAGGATCCACATGTGACCTCTTCCCTGGGAGAGGGACAGCAGAGAAGGGGGGAAGGGAGACTCCGGATAGGGCAAGATATGACAAAATAACAAGGTATAAATTACCAAGGGCATATGAGGGAGGGGGGAATGGGGAGGGGGGGGGGGAAAGAGGACCTGATGCAAGGGGCTTAAGTGGAGAGCAAATGCTTTGAGAATGATTGGGGCAGGGAATGTATGGATGTGCTTTATACAATTGATGTATGTATATGTATGGATTGTGATAAGAGTTGTATGAGTCCCTAATAAAATGTAAAAGAAGAAAAGAGAAAAAAATGATTAGGGCAAAGAATGTACAGATGTGCTTTATACAATTGATGTATGTATATGTATGAACTGTGAAAAGAATTGTATCAGCCCCAATAAATTGTTAAAAAAAAAAATGAAATCTGAGCGACAGAAATGGAAGCATGTTCCATGTTCATGGATAGGAAGATGTAACACTGTGAAAATCTGAATACTACCCAAAGCCATTTATAACTACAGCACAGTTCTGATCCAAATCCTAACTGCATCCTGTAAAGAAATGGAAATCCCATTACTAAATGTATATGGGAAATGAAGAGACAAACAAGTTCTAAAAGCACAAGGAGAAGGTCTTGCAGGAATTGACCTCAAAAACTACTAAAGAGCTACAGTAGTCAAAACCGTCTGGAATTTGTACAATGATAGGTCCATAGACAAATGGAAGAGAATAGAAAATCTCAAAATAAATGCATCCAACTACAGACCACCAAGAGAGCAGAGAACCAGAACACAATGAGTGGGAGCGAGGTAATCTCGTCCACATTTGGCACGTGCAGAATTGGATCTGCATCTGCAGAAGAATGACCCAGAACCAACATGTAACCATGGGCACAAAAACCCACCTCAAGATGAACTAAAGACCTAAAGATAAACCCTAGATCCATCAAGATTATCAATGAGAAAGTCAGGACAATCTTAAGAGCCCTATTTCAAGACAACGCGGTGCTATCGGATGTTAAGCATGAAGTGCACACAGTAAAAGGCAAAATAGATGAGACAGACTTACTAAAACTATGATACTGAAGAAATGTAGTTCCTATGGATTCAGACAAAATTTTAATAATAGCACAAGAGTTAAGAGACTAACCTCTAAAACTATGGAACATTAAATACCTCGATAAGAAAAAAAATCCAATTAAGACATGAACAGATAGTTCATAAAAAAATCACCTTCACGACCTTGGGCCTCTACTAATGCACTCCCTCAATGCATGAATACTGTCCTTTATTAAATTGGCACTCTACGATGCTCAGCCTCCGGACAGAACTGCTGAAGACAATGCAGGTGAACAAGTAAATGTGGTGAAGAAAGCTGATGGTGCCCGGCTACCCAAAGAGATAGCATCTGGGGTCCTAAAGAACTGAAGGTAAACAAGCGGCCATCTAGCTCAGAAGCAACAAAGCCCACATGGAAGAACACACCAGCCTGTGTGATCACGTGGTCCTGAAGGGATCAGTTATCAGGCATCAAAGAACAAAAACACATATCATTGGCTGCACACCTCCATGATACGATGGCCGAAGACAAATGGGTGCATAAGCTAATGTGGCGAAGAAAGCTGATAGTGACCGGCTATCAAAAGAGATAGTGTCTGGGGTCTTAAAGGCTTGAAGATAAACAAGCGGCCATCTATCTCAGAAGCAATAAAGCCCACATGGAAGAAGCAAACCAGCCTGTGCGATCACGAGGTGTCAAAGGGACCAGGTATAAGGCATCATGCAAAAAAAAAAATATATATATACACACACACACACACACAACATAGTGAATGAAGGGGGAAGTGCAGAGTGGAGACTAAAAGTCCATTTGAGGGTCACTGGAGATCCCCTCACAGAGGGGTTTAGGAGAGGAGATGGGTCAGTCAGGGTACGATGTAGCACCGATGAAGAACACAGCTTTCCCCCAGATCCTGGATGCTTCTTCCCCCCAACTACCATGATCCGAATTCTACCTTGCAGGGCTGGATAGGACAGAGGCTGTACACTGGTACATATGAGGGCTGGAGGTACAGGGAATCCAGGGTGGATGATACCTTCAGGACCAAGGTGTGAGGGGCGATGCTGGGAGAGTGGAGGGTGAGTGGGTTGGAAAGGGGGAACTGATTACAAGGATCCACATGTGACCTCCTCCCTGGGAGAGGGACGGCAGAGAAGGGGGAAAAGGGAGATTCCGAATAGGGCAAGATATGACAAAATAACAATCTGTAAATTATCAAGGGCTCATGAGGGAGGGGGAAGCGGGGAGGGAGGGGAAAAAAAAGAGGACCTGATGCAAAGGGTCTAAGTGGAGAGCAAATGCTTTGAAAATGATTAGGGAAAAGAATGTACGGATGTGCTTTATACAATTGATGTATGTATATGTATGGACTGTGATGAGTCGTATGAGCCCCTAATAAAATGTACTACATAAATAAATAGATAGAAGCACACTCTAGAAATTAGCAGAACCCCCCCCACACACACACACACAAAATCACCTTCACATGGTTAGCAAACAAATAATAAAAATGCTCACAAATCATTCACCATCTGGGAGATGCAAATCAAAGCAACAGCGAGCTATCACCTTACACGAGCATGGACAACCTGGTTCAGAAACAGAGAAGTAAATTCTGGGGAGTATAGGATCAGATTGGAGCTCTCATCTATGCCCATGGGACTCTTACGTACACTGTACATATGTACAACTCTGGAAAGTGATACGGAGATACCTCATATAACTGAGAATTGAAACTCCCAGGAACCAGCACAAGCTGTGCGGAGTACACACCCTAAAGAACTAAGAGTGATGCATCACATGCACAGAAAGGACACACTGTCACGATAACTTCAGCACTGTTCACTAAGAAGATGATGTAACAAGTCAAATGTCCATCAGTAGAATATATTTTTTTTAAATTCTGGTACATACACACAATAGAATGTTATTCATCACTGAAAAACAGGAACCACCTTATCACTTCAATGGGCCAGGAGAACATGGGGCTGAGTGAAGCCAGTCAATCCCCAAAAGAAAGACACTGTATGCGACCACTAGTCTAAGGAGAAAACCCTCGGCATAGACTGTCAAACCAAAGAGAACAGGCTGTAGAGGTTTCCAGGGACAGGAAGGGAAAGATGGAAAGATGAAGCAATGCACAGGAGGATGACAGGTACTGATGGGGTGAAAAGGTGAACAGAGACACCTAAGATGGAGAAGAGACAATGGCGTGGGTGGTAGCATCTGAGTGGAAGGAATAATGTTTTAAACTGTTATATGCAGAGTGGATGGTCTAAAATATAACCTACTCCCACCTAATTCACAAGAGAAAATTCACTTAAAATTAGTCGTCTGTTTTTTGTTTTTTTTTCTTTTTCAGTGGAGAGCGCGAATGCAGTCCCCCACTCCCACAAATTATGCAGTCAAGTTTCCCACATTTGGGGAAATCGCAGGGGTCAGCACATCTGGAGTGCAATGGATAAGCCTCGCCCTGGGAAAACCACCTTTGTGATCATGGTATCTCCCTTGCCAGGTAAGTATAGTCGTCTGTTTTTATAAAGCAAATATTTCTCAAGAATCATTTATGCTAACGTATTACAGCTCTTCTATGATAATAATTTACTTGAAAAAACAAAGAAAAACATCTGGAAATAAAACATTTGTTTTTCATTGTCAATGAAATTCGTCTCCACTAAATTGGCCTTTCTTACGAAAAAAAAATAAAGACTTTTATGAGGGAGGTCTAGTCTGAAACATGGTGTTCACATGAGTTAAAATCAGCTGAGGACCCACATTTGGGATTTTATTATAGAACCGTGGTCAATGTCTTCACAATACAACCGAGTACCTATTCACCTTTGCTGCTGCTCACGTGGTCTTTGAATCGGTTCTCAGGTTTGACACTAGGTGTGCGCGCGTACAAGGTAACCGTGGAGTTGTGAAGGCAGGGGCTTGTCAAACATAGATTGTCAGCCTTACAGCAAAATACATAGTGTTTTCAGTCACCTTAAATACAGGTTGGACTGAATAAGGATGGAATAAAAAAGAAAGTAGAAAATGCATTTGCCCAAAGGAGAAGCAGATAATACCTTTGATCATGGTCTTAGGGAAGAATGTGGAAAGTACCTGGACCGTCAAAAGCACAAAGAATCTGTCGTGGAAGAAGTAGACATACTGCTCCTTAGAGGTGAGATCTTGTAGACATGTGACCAGGAGAGACCAGTCCCTGGAGAAGGACAGCACGCTTGGAAAAGTGGAGGGGCAGCGAGAAAGGAGGAAGGCCTCGCTGAGATGGAATGACACAGTGGCTGCAACACTGGGCTCAAGCATGAGAGCAACTGTGAGACAGGGCAGGACGGGGAAGTGTTTCCCTCTGTTGTGCATCAGGTCGCTGGGAGTCAGCACTGACCCACTGGCACCTGACAACAAAAACAACATGGTTACAAAGGAGATGACAAGGGCTGATGCGTGCCATGCCTCCATGGAGAATCACCGTAGCTCCGAGTTCTTTCCATTATCTGAGAAAGAGAGCTGCGAAGAGAGGAAGGGAAGGGCAAAGCATGAAGAGAACAAAGAGTAGATGGGGGAGCGGGCAGCGGGGAAGGAGGGAGAAAAAGAAGGCAGGAAGGGGTAAAGGAGAAGGAAACAACGTCCTGAAGTCATCTTTTGTCTAAAGATTGACATGTATTTAGACAACCTGGGAGAACAGATGGTCTTTCCCGACATTTTTCATGTCCTGATGTGTTTATTCGCCTCTAGGTGAACCCCCTGAAGATATTTGTCACAAAGGTAATATGGATGTTTGCAATGTGTGGTTTAATAGGCAGTTGCATGTAATTCATTGGCCATCACGTTAAATCAACGGTCTAGCCTTCAGGGAATTCCACACCCTCACATCTACTGTCCAATCAGCCACCATCAGGATCCTTGGATGTGCCTCTCAGCAACCTGATGCTTCCCTCCATACATGTCCTGAAAGTATTTACTCAAGTCAACCTCAATACCAGGAAATGGGCTTCCTTGAAGTTCAAATGTGTTTGCTTTCCTTAATAAACTCTTTCAGGGAGTGGGGAAAGGAGAGGGAGGGGGAAAAAAAAAGAGGATCTGATGCAAGGGGCTTAAGTGGACAGCAAATGCCTTGAGAATGATTGGGGCAGGGAATGTATGGATGTGCTTTATACAATTGATGTATGTATATGTGTGGATTGTGGTAAGAGTTGTATGAGTCCCTAATAAAATGTAAAAAAAGAAAAGAGGAGAAAAAAATCATTAGGGCAAAGACTGTACAGATGTGCTTTATACAATTGATGTATGTATATGTATGAACTGTGATAAGAATTGTATGAGCCCCAATATATTGTTAAAATTAAAAAAAAAAGAACTAGAAAAAAAAAATAGACTCTTTCTCAGCTTTCTCTCAGGTAAGTGTACATGTCCCTAACCATCTAGGAAAGCTACACCGTGAGCAAGTGTTGGTTGCATGTATTTTATAACCTTGAATTTCTGGTTCTCTTCACCTTTAGGTGCTACGTACAAATGAGGAACCCCTTTGGTCTTCTTCTTCCATAAACACTGACCCACTCATAAACACAAAGGGGCAGTTCTGCTGTCGCACGGGGCTACGATGAATCAGAATTGATTCAATAGCTGCAGTGGGTTTGCCCATTTTTATATATTAAGATGCAGGTATCTGGTCATGCAATGGGTTCAATATGTTTCTCTCTTCTACAATCAGCTTGGGGAACTAGGGAGTTATGTTTTTTCTAATTGATTCTATTGCTTTGCTGTGCATAGTTTAAATTTAAAGGGTTAGTCAAGGACGCTAAGCCACTCTGTTCTAAAGAGACGGAGACCAAATAACCAATGATACAGTGTAGAGGGTCAAGCACTTCAGCAGAAGCAGAGGCCAGAAGGAAGAATGGAAATTCCAAGCAGAGGGGCAAAGTGCTAATGTGTTGTGAGGATTGTCTTCCAAGTCACCCAATGTGTAGTGTTTGTTAGCTGAGGAATCAATTTGCTCTTTCCACAGGAAATACTTGGTTTAGTGTCTTATTGTATTATTTGTTATATAAATATTTCAAGAACTTTCCTGTGTAGGCTGAGCACTTTTGAGGTAACATGGCCCACAGTGAGCTAGGAGGAGTAGACCAGGAACTGAAGAGGCCGGACAACTCTTCTTGCTAATGATTGAAGTATTGAATTGTCTGACACATGAATTATGTGCCAATGAAATTTTAAGAAAGAAAAAAAAAGGGTGGGGGAAGAACATCTCAGGGGAGGCAGTGGGAACGGCTCCACAACTTGAAGAACATCACTGTTGTCCCTCAGTGGGTCACAGAGACATTGTGACATGGGCATATGGTCTGCTGGGCACAGTCTCAAGAACAATGAGTTAATAAACAAACAAACAAACAAATGAACGTACCCTCAATCTTTGCTGCATATATAGTCTCAAGAATTAAGAGACATATTCACAGAAGCTTTAGTTAGATGTTGGAAACCTTAAGTGTAATAACTCCTTCCAAGACAGAATAAAAACAAGTTTTCCACTACATCTAGGGATATTCTAAGTCAGGAAGGGGGTGGGCAATGCCATTGAGATGAACCTCCGGTGATTTCCCATGATCCATAACAGAGGGATGGGAAGAACCTCGTTACCAAACAGAGTACATTGGAGAAATGCCTACAGGTGATGCAAGGGATAAAACTGACTTGAATCTTTGGAACCTACCCAGACTAACACACATACTTTGGACATGTTGTCATGAGAGACCAGGACCTGGAAAGGGCCTCAGGCATGGTAAAGTAGAGGGGCTGTGAAGGAGAGGAAGACCTGGAAGAAGATGGATTGTCACTGGCTGTAACACTGGGCTCCGGCACAGGAATGATGGCGAGGAATAGGAGGAGGGCCCATGACTTGTTCTAGGATGCAGGGAGATGCCGTAGGGTGTAACCTCCTCAAAGCCATGTCCCATGAACAGTAGCTTGTTTCTCTGGTGGTTATGAAACCTTCCCTGAACGTCATACTCCCGTGTTCATCTAAATGGAGGATGCTTTAGATCTGACTTTTCTTTCTAAACCATTTCATTGGAAGTGAATACAGAGATCATATTCCACAGTTAAACCGCATCAGGCAGTATTGTACAATTGCTGCAACTATCAGTTTTAAGACTTTATCTTCTTGAACTCCTTGATATCAGATGTCTTTTACTTCCCGCCATTCCTACCCCCTCTGTACCACCCCTCCACCACCACCAACTTATCCCACTTGCTGTCCCATAGTCCACCACTGCAGGGCATCATATACTGAACAAGAGACAAACACATACACCAATTCAAGAGGGTCACTCCCAATGACCAAACATATCTGTGATAAACCCCAACATGAACAAAGAAATAGAAAATGATGAAAATTAGACCAGACTCAGTGTGGATCAGAGTGTGGATCAACGGACAAGGTTTGAACCATTCAAGTCAGGTTTATCCCTTATATCACCTATAGGCATCTGTCCAATGCACTCTGTTTTATAACCAGGTTCTTCCCATTCCCCCGGATTTCCTGTTTCCAGTTCCTATCTGTACCAGAGTACAGCCTCTGGTCTAGCTGGATTTGTAAAGTAGAATTGGGATCATGATCGTAGAAAGGTGGAGGGTGAAGAAAGCATTAAAGAACTAGAGGAAAGTTGTATGTTTCACCAGTACTACACTGCAGCCTGACGGCTCGTCTCCTCCCTGTGACCCTTCTGTAAGAGGTTGCCCAGTTGCCTACAGATGGGCTTTGGGTTCCCACTCTCTGTATTCTCTTTCATTCACATTTATAGGATTTTTGTGTGTGTGTGTTCTTTGGTGCCTGATACCTGATCCAATTGACACCTCGTAACCACACAGACTGGTGTACTTCTTCCATTTGGGGTTTGTTGCTTCTGAGCTAGATGGCCACTTGTTTACCTTCCAGCCTTTAATACCCCAGACACTGTATCTTTTGATAGCCGGGCACCATCAGCTTTCTTCACATTTGCTTATGCACCCGCTTTGTCTTCAGCGATCCCGTCGTCGGGAAGGTGAGCACCATGAATGCCAGTTCAATAGAACAAAGTCTTCTACTTGCAGTATTATTTTACAGCCCACAATTCAAATGCATCCATTCTTCTTTCGTGTTCTTTATTCAATGCCCAACTTTCACAGGCACCCGAGGCAGTTAGGAGCCCTAGTAGCAGGACGGTTTTACATTCACCTGTGACACGAAAGACCCAGAGTTTGAAATCACCAACAGCTCCTCAGGAGAAAGGCAGGATTTTCTGCTTCCATAAAGAGTTACAGGCTTGGAAACTCACAGGATGAAGTTCCTCCCCATGTGATAAAGGTGCTTAGAGTCAGCACCAATACCATGGCAGTTAGTATGAGACACAAAGAAACATGACCTGGGTGAGGCCATGAGAAAGCTATATATGATAACTGTGTCTTGTGTGAACTGCAAAACACACTCCTTGTCACACTCGAGTGTCAAGGATCTGTTTTCTTTATGTTGTATTTTTGCCATGAAGAAGGGTTCTAACTTCCTTGGCATAGTTTGAACTGTAGCAGAGATCAGGTTGATTAGAGAAACTCAGAAGTTTGCTCTGTGAGCACGAGGCAGAAGGAAACTGAGTTTTGCTTCCTCAAAACTACTCAGAAAACAGCAGGGAAAGTCAAGCAATGTATAGACCTTAAATTAAGTGTCAAAGTCACTTCAAAAAGAACCTTCAAATACAATGCTGTCTGTGATAGGATTATATGTATCCATAATCAATGACTTCTAATCAAGGCAACTATTATTCAAATTTATGCACCAAACACAAAGGCTTCTCCTGAAGAAGTTGAAAAATTCTATCAACATCCTCAATCAGAAAATGATCAAACATGCAATTAAGATGCATTATTAGCGACAGGAATACAAATTAAAGCGAAGGAACAGTACTTGGAAACTATGACCTTGGTGCTAGAAGCTAATCTGAAGATGCAACAATATAATTTTGCAAGAGCGATAGCCTGTCCATTGCAAACACCTTACGCACAGGATCACTGAGGGTCGGAACCGACTGATGGCCCCTAACAACAACTGTATGAAAATGCACTGTGGGCCATGGTCACAGGACCAAAGGTATTAACTTATTCCAGTGGAAGATTAACTCTAGTCTGGAAGCCAGAGTGACACAAGGGACTCCTGTCTCCATATCAAGCCATGTTGTAGGAGCTTTACACGGAGAAGACATTTCTGGTTCTGCATGAGTGGCTCAGAGGAGACACTGAGAAGACAGTGACAAGTGCAGGTTCTTCCCACCACAGAGGTCAGACCCACAGACAACACTGCAGATCCACAGAGGGACGCCAAGACGATGACCACCAGCAAGTCCCTCACTGGCTTTGAGGCAAAAGTGACCCCAAAGACCAGGGTTTTCCTCCTCAGAGTTGGCACTTCCATCACTCGATCTCTCTCGGGATTCATGGCACAGACATTTCTGTCTTTCCACAAGTAACTTGGAGGAAAAGAGTTAGGGCTAAAAGTGTTTTTTTTTTTTTTTTGAGAGGTCAAGGAGAAAGAATGATTTGCACGCAGTCTAGTGGTCCTTAAAGAATTGCCAACCAGGATGTTTACTGTTGCTGGACCTCTACAGCAGGTTACCTTCTACAGGCTCCTCAAAAGGACGACAAGTGACCAACAGGCAAGATGAAGATTCTTCTCCTGACGCTGGGACTCGCCCTCACCTGCGCTGGCCTGCACTCTCTGCCTGAAGAACAACTCTCAATGGTAATGAGGACAGCCCAGCACAGGGGGGTCTTCTTTTGTGCACGTGTGTGTTGCTCTGAGGGATTGTCTTGGTGTTTCCAAATTTGTGGACCTGGACCTTCACCTGTAACTCCCCAAACCACACTCCTTCGATTTATTGGGTATTGATAAGTTTCTAGCACCAATCCCCACAAGAGAATGCTGATGCAGGACGCCTTGATGTCTTGCTCTACAGAACTGCTCTAGAGTTTTGTGTGGCTGATTTTTTAGCAGTAGTTAACTTGGACTTTCTGGTGGGGTGTCTCCTTCTGGGCAGTCTGTCCGGCAATTCTCTGGTTTGAATGGAGTGCTGAAACATGGACACCATCAGGAGCATCATGCTGCGTGTCTACTTTCTCCCTCTGTACTACACATGAAATGACAGCGTGGATGTGAGTTGAACACAGTATGTGATGAAACAGTGTAAACTGCTACAGGGATTTCTCACTTTTGTTTCCTCTCATGGCATTGTGTTTGTTGTTATTGTTTTCACAAGCTTCCTATATGCAACACACGCAGGTTTAGCTGTAATGCAAGTGGTGGGTGCCATTGCTGTAGATGATGTTCACGAAAGAGAGTCCTATGCCAACATTTCTTACTGATGTTTCTTTTACATACACCTGTACATGGCCTCTACCAACCCAAACAAGACAATGGAAGGTGATGAATTCGACATTAGAAGGCGTGAGATCAAGTATTTACCAGCCAGTGGGCTCATGAGTTTTGGATTCTATATCAAGTAAGTAAATGGGATGAAAATGAACACGGCAATCTGGTTAACAAGGGAGATTCTACCTTCCTTGGTTGCAGAGAAATCTCAGGGCTCTGGGTGGTGGGTGGGCTTTCAGGAGTCTCTGGAGTTGGAAATTTAGGAGCTACTTTTTAGGGGGTGGAGAAGCTAAAGCCTCCCTTGGAATGAACTCACCAATATTGGAGGGAGACACACGAAGAGTTCCCTCAAATCCTGACGTTTCCAATGGAATCCTTCATCTTCACTTTCAAAACACCTATGAAACTTCCGGAACCTGAAGCGGATTTCAAAGCTGTGAGCAGAGCATGAAAACATGAAAACACAACATAACATCTCTCCAGAAAACTGACCCCTGGCTACTTTGAATATGCTGCTGTGTGAGTGGGTGGGGCTTGGGTGGAGGCTGGCATAGGACAAGTTGTCTAGAGAAATAAATCCAATGACACTCACACGTTCATGCGACAGAGCTTGAGATCAACAAGCAATCTCACACCCACAGAACGCATCCCAGCCCAGTCCTACTCACTCAGACCAACAATGAGAGGCAAACCAGGGCCCCTGTCACCCCCACATAGCTGCAGGGTGTGGATGCAGAAAGGTGATGTGGACTGCAGGCAGATCACAGGCCAGTGGGTGTAGAGTCACCTAGATGCAAGGTCAGTGGAGACGTGACAGGCTACTCATAGGTGTCAGCAAAGGGTGGACCAGATGGGGCCATCCCTGAAGGCCGAGTCCCGGCAATCAGAAAGGTGAAGTCCCTGGGAGAGGGAAGGGGAGAGAGAAATGTAGGTTCTCGGTTTCCCCTGCTTATCAGAATCCGGTGCACAGAAGCTATGGAGGACAGTAGGAGCCCAAGGTCCATTAGTGGAAATACATAGGAAATAAATCTCCAGAGAATTCTCTCGATCTACAGTTGAGCAATGGAGGGAAGTGGTTACTAAATAGAGTGCTTTGGAGGGATGACTATAGATCAAAAGAATAACTCTGATTTGAACAGTTAAAATTCTATCAGATTCCCGCCACCCCACCCCCACCCCCCAAGATGCATGCTGCACCTAATTTGGTTTCTAAATTTTTCGGAAGTTTTCATTTGTATTTTTATGTTTGGCTTTTGTTTTCTAATTAGGGTGTATCTCAGAGGTGTAATGTCATTGGTGATGTGTGATACGCTGCTTCTTTTTTGGGTATATGAAAACCAGGATTGACGTACGTATAGAGACAGCAAGTTGAATATTGCTTTTGGGAGGAGATGGTTAGAGGGGTGGTGATTGGGAGAAGGGGAGATGAGGTCAAGGGTTCAATGTACAGAAAGAATATTTGGAAACTGATTGTGGGAGCAATCGTGCAATTCCGCTTGACGTCACAGAAGTATGGAATGCTACAGTATATGCACTAAATTAAAAACGAGAGAGCCACACCTCCAAGGAAGCAGTGTCCAGCTGTGACCTGATTGACAGCAGGAATTCCACCTTAGATGCCACATGTCCACGTGGATGTAAAATTCACAATCACAGGGTAGAAATGCTTTCATGTCCTCAAGGATGATTGATAACGTGACTGGTATTTTTGGCTTCTTGGGAAATCTTGTTCAGATCCATAAACTGATGATGGAATTTGGGTGGAGTTTCTATAGGAAACTTAAGATGAGGGATAGAGGGTACATTGACGTTTCGGGATTGTGGCAGTCTCATAGGAATGAACGGATTATACCTGGGATACCACAGGTGTGGAATGCCTTTGGAGGAGGAATTGAATTTTCAAGTTAGGAAGTAAGAAGAGGGGAAGGAATGATTCTGTTCTGGAACACTCAGGTGTATTAAAAAAAGGAAATACTTAACACCTCTTTGTTCAGCAAATGTGGGAGAGTCCTTGGTAGCTACAGGATGGAGCAAGATTACCATATCAGGTCAGAGTTCTCCAGAAGGAGGAGGTAGAGTTTATTGTAAAGATTACTGTCTGCTGGTGACTGGGTTTGGACGTGGCAGGTGGCTACATTCTCTTTCTGATCATGTTCCTGTGTGAAGACTGGGGCACACAATGCAGTCAAAAACCACATAAAAGACCATTCCTGAAAATTGTGTAAATAAGAAACAATGAGTTCTTAAATCTAACATAGAAAAGAGAGCTAAAGAGGAAAGGTTTCGGACTTGTGTTGGTTTGATACATATAAAGAGCTAGTTTTTCACTTTGAAATGAACTCCTGAAAATTTTTTTTGGAGTGCAGAATTTTTTTTAATCTTTTTTCTGTATCTGTGGCACTGTTGGACACACACACACACACAGAGGGAGAGAAAGAGAGAGAGAAAGAGAGAAAGAGAGAGAGAAAAACGTTGAATGATGAAAACCAACCAGCATTGAAAACATCATGAACAAAGGCTGTGACAATGAGTTAAGGTGGCTCTGGTTACACAGCTTGGTGATGGTCACAGAATTTTCCAGCAGAATAATCATATGTTGATTGTTATTCCTTTTGCTTAAATTAGAAGGGAAAAAAAGGCGGGATGAAAATGATATCATTTTCCTTGTCATGTTGAGACTGTATGATTCCTACTACTTTTAAATCCTCTTCACAGGTGGGATACTAGTTTTAAGCAATTTGCCAAGGTTCAGTTTTTTCCCAGCAATATGAATTATCCTTGTAAGGTTCACATTTCAGTGGTGACAATTATCTGTCCCCCTGTAAGCAACATCACCCTGAACATGCATCAGTGTGTCTGCAGCCCACAGAGGAAGGTGGTGCTCTCTGTTGATCCATGGAGTCACTGGTGACCATGCTGATGGTGTCACTTAGCGGTTCTACAGTTGTCACATAATGGAACAGGCCCGCAGAGTCACACCTTGTTTGATTTCACTCGGTCTTGCTACATCTCGCCAGCTGCTTTTTATTCCAAACGGAAGGTCTTTGGTAACTCCATGAAACTGTACAGATGCTGTTTTCTAGACAAGGGGGCTATGCGGACATTGTTGATGCATGCAAGGCCAGGCATGAAATCCTAGTCATGCAGGTTATGTATTGAATGGTTTTATTACATTTATCAATTCAACTGACAATGTTTTCTGTTCTAGGTTTAAAGGGCAATGCCTTCCCCGTTATATGTACAGAGAAAAGTAGACAATGGATTTGTTGGTATTGGTAAGTACCACCCAGGTGTTTCTGTAGGAAAGGGAGTGTTGAGGGTGGATCGATGGCCAATCTTTCTGACAAGGACTCTGGAGATCTAAATTTGCTTCTGCTAACCATCAGAGGTAAAACCAGGTACAATCCCCTGAATTTTCCAAGCACTTTAATTTGTTATGCAAGGAGATAAAATGATATTACATTAAGAGCCCCTTGAAACTTTGAATATTACCAGGAGAAACTAAAAACAAATGCTTACACTTTTTTCACGTCAGTCATGGGCAGAGGGCAAGGTTCTGAGCCTGTTAAAAACAACCTGAAGAATTAAAGCCTAATGGATCCAGCTTGGGTATTGATACCAAGGTATCTAGTCAAGAGCAGAGTAGATTTTCAAAGCAACCGGAATCAATCATTCAAGGTATAAGTCGATTCCCATAAGACTGGAGGAAACTACATTAGTCTCCACGACTCTTTCTCCAAGTCAGATATTCGGTTACAAATCAGGTGGCTGTTGGTCCAGATTTCTTCCCTTCATTTTGTCAGTTTGTTTTTTCTTAATGTTTTAATGGTCCTGAAGATTATTCTGCATTTTCAGTGGCCAAGAGTCTAAATATTTGATGAAAATTGAGTAGCAGCACACTGAAATGGAAATAACAAACTAATAAATGAAATGATGCGCCCCATTCGTTGGCCTACAAATCGATTTTCTCTCTCCCCTCTGTAACGGTTATCCTTTTCATATACTCTCACTCAAAGCTTCAGCATCTCTTGGATATCAATCTACAGATTAGCGCATCACCAGTAAATCAATCTATTGCTATTGAGTCATCGCTGACTCATAGTGACCCTCTGCAGGATGTCTGAGTCTTTGTAAATATTTCTAAGAGCACTCAGCCTCATTCTTCTCATGAGGAGTGCTTGAGTGGTTGGAACTACCAACTTTGCCATTCAGAGTCCAAAGCTCACTTAACATCACCATCTTGGCTACTCAGATACTTATGTCCCTATCCATAATTTCACTTGAAGGGGCTTCAAAAACTTGGTGGGGGAAAAATTCCATGAGCTTTTGATTTCATCCCCTCCACCAACTTTTCTTTTTTAATCGTTTTATTGGGGGCTCGTACAACTCTTTTCACAATCCATCCATCCACCCATTGTGTCAAGCACATTTGCACATTTCTTGCCATCATCCTCAAAACATTTACTTTCTGCTTGAGCCCTTGGTTTCAGTTCCTCTCCCCGCCCCCTCACTCTACTCCCCTGTCCAAGAACCTTTGATAATTTATTATTATTATTTTGTCATATCTTACACTGTCTGACGTCTCCCTTGACCCACTTTTCTGTTGACTCTAACTTTTCAAGTCCCTTCTGAAATATGGTGGTGGTAGTTAGGCTTCACTAAATTGATTCTGACACTAAGATGATTCTGACTCCTCATGGCAACTCTGTGAGGTGCAGTGGGAATGCCCCTAGACGTCTATAGACAATCACTTTGAGTCCTTCGTCTTTGCAATGCCAGAACTAATTAGGTATATGTTTTATTCGCTTATTTATTTTCCTCCAAGGTCCAGTGAACAAAACGTTGGAACCTGTCCATGTCACAGAAGATGTTTTGATAATGCTGTATAAACTTATGGATGCACTTGGAGGATTTAGCAATTCACCTGGACTTTTGGTAAGTATCAGCTCTACCCCTCAAAGAAGGTATCACCCTCTCCCTCATCAGTGATTCTAGTCAGAACAGTGGCAGGGTGCAGTATCACATAACAGTTTATTCATAAGGACCCCAACTTGTGGTGATCAATCCATCTGCTCAAGTACCAACCACTGTGCTTCTCTTGGTTTTCAGAGGATGGCATTTTGGATGTAGATCACTAGTTGTCTGTCCCAAGGCCCCTCTGGGACAACCATGTGGATCGCTCCTCCCTTGGTTCTAAAGCTTTACCAATTGTCATGGAGACAACTACAGTCCCAGGTCCCCTTCTGAGAGCAAGGTAGAAATGAGACCCCTAGGACTTTCCAGAATGCATGACCTTTAAAAACAGAGAATCAAGCCATTTTCCCAAGGCGTCACCACCAACAACCAAAAGCAAACCCACAGCCATTGTCATGAGGCTGATTCCAACTCCTAACAGCCAGATGAGACATAGCACCTTAACCATTTACATCATCTAGGATTGTGTGGACCCACCAAAGGATGTATTCTACTGAAAACCTGCCTCATCTGTATAGTCACAATTTCTCATGGAAACTTTCCGCTCTCTATATGCCGCATTTCAGCAAGAAACACTTCTGTGTCCAAGGAAGACTTTGACAACTTCTTGGATGTTCTCAGAGAAGAGGACATTCCTGAGAAAAACCTCGTCCATGTCATTGAACGAGGAAATGCAGCCAGACTCTTCCATGCATTTCTATTTGACCTGGCAGGTAAGCATAATTTCAGGTAACACATCAATCTCATTTAAATTCTTTCTAAGCAAATCATTTGTTATGAGCTCCAGTATTTACACAGACTCCTCAGTGTTATTAATATCGCCTGATGATCTCTTTCCCACTTGTCTTTTTTGTTCTTCTCCACAGACAATTGTCCTAACCCTTTTCCAATGTTGCCAAGAACCCTTTCCATGACTCAGACATTTTGAGGGTAAGTTACCATGAGCAGTGTCCATCGCTGCCCTTCCCAACCAGGTAAGGATCTCCCACAGGGTTTTCACATGGGCTGTAGGTGCGGAGGTGGGTAAGGGTCGGGTTGCTAGGCAGAAGATTAGCACTTGGCAACCGTGACCTGCTCCATGGGAGGAGGGGGAGGTTGCTGCTCCCACAGAGTTCCAGCCTCAGAGACCCACAGTGGAGGCTCCAGTCTGGCCTGTACGTTCCTGGTGGAGTCAGCACCAATTGGATGAGAGGTTATGGTCTGGGGTTTGGTAATCCTTCAGTAGCTGTTTTATTCTTGGTTCTCCAAAAGTATGCACCCAGATGACATTTCCTGATTGATGGTCCCCCTGCCATCGATTCAATCCTGAATCGTGTTAATGTTGTGGATAGATGCCATCACGTTGTCCGTGACTCACCGTGACCCAATGCACAGCACAAGGAGACACTGGCCAGTTCTGTACCGTCCTCATGATTTTTAAATCAGTTACAGCCTATCGTTGCAGCTACTCTGTCAATCTTTCTGGTTACAGGTCTACCTCTTTTTTCTGACCCTCTACTTTAGCAGGCAGGACGACCTTCCTCAGGAAATGATCTAAAACCCCCACAGTGGTCCTGTCCCGGTTTCTCTGGGTGTAAATCTTTAGGTGTTAAATGTCTAACTGCAACTCCACACCAGTTTCTTTCTATAACTTGTTGCCCTGAATTCTATTCCAAACCTGGGGAAGCAGGAAAATAAGTAAAAATGCCTCAGAACCTCTCTTTGTCTGCTTACAGAAGCTAAGTGCCCCATCGCTCCTAGCAGAGGGGCTGGTTGGTTCAAACAGCTGACATTTCAGTTCCCAGAAAACAACTTATCCAAGTACCATCAGGCTCTCTAATTCAATATTGGTTCCTCTTTTTAAAAAAACAGTAGTGTTTCAGATTAGGATGTGTTATCTCATTGAGTTAGGTGTATACACGTGGCCAAGATGTCTGGAATCACAAAACCGCTGCTTCCACCATCTCCATACCCTTGGAATCATTCCTAGTGGACATTCACCTGTTTTAGAGACAGACCTTATTAGATTCCATGCGAGAAAGTATAAAATTCTTTTACCTGACAGATACTCAAATCCAGACACCCAACTACCCATGAGCCTCTTTCAAGATCAGCCTGACAACACCCTGCCCTGGTTTTTCTCCCCCACACAAGGTAACTGCATGGAGGCCACAGGCCTCCCTTCCCCGGGGAACCAGAGTCACCAGTAGGAAGAGCTCCCTCTACGTTCCTCTGCAGCTCATCTTCTCCTCCTAGAAGACAGGTGGTCTCCCCCACCTCACCTTTCTCGGTGTCCCCTCCTCTCTGTGTGGTGTCCCTAAATAATTACTTCAATAAAATTATTTGCTATGCACATGATTCCCGTGTTTCCTTGCAGAGAAGGGACTGAACTTGAGGCTCAGTAGATGTCCACATTCAATAGACTTTTCCAGGCAAGTATGTCTCTGGTGTAAGGGATGGCCCTTGGGAGACAAGGTTGGTTGGGATGGAGAGAGAATTCAGAGAACCGGCCAGCTCAATAGGTCAAAGGGTCTAAGCCATCATGAGCAAATATTTACTGTGTGGATGTGACGCATATCTGTGTCCCAGATCTCAGTAGAGCATTGTGTTCATCACAGGGTGACGAAAAAACTTGACCGAATGTTCATGGTGGATGAGAGAGCCTCCTATGAATGTACTCACTAATCAGATACTCTCTCTGCTATTATACAACTCTTCTGTTTGAAATTACATGGGGAATATGTTACGCTCTAGTAGAGGGTCAGTAGTAATCAATAATGAGAACACATCTGAGGCCTCAATCAAAACCTGCGCTTTACACCCATTGTCTTCTAGTCATTCCAATGCACAGGGACGACCAGGGACAGAGCAGACGTGACCATGAGGGTGGACAACTCTTCTACTCAATAAACAAGAAAGAGAAAGTATTAGGTTGGAAAGTGTTGGTTTAATCCCTTAAAAGACTAAACTGCATTTGCTAGTGATTTGTGTCTATGTTTCAAGCATTTAACACACTTAGGACACAGTCAGACTGTCCAATGTTAAGCATGAAGTACACACAGTAGAAGACAAAATAGATGAGAGAGACTTTCTGGAACTATGAAATTGAAGTGCATCCCAAACCCTCACCATCAGATGAAATGGAGATCCCATGGACTTAGAACTAATTTTAACAAGAGCACAGCAGACAAGAGCCAAATCTCTAAAACTATATAACACTAAAACACCTCAAATCAGAAATTACAATGAAAAAGTGGGCAAAGGACAGGAACAGACAGTTCACCAAAATGTCATCGAATGGCTAACAAAATGAACAAAATGCTCACAATCATTCACCATCTGGAAGATTCAAATTGAAGCAACCATGAGGTATCACCTTACACCAACAATGAGAACCTGATTATAAACCACGGGAGCAACAAATGCTGGGGAGTGCAGGATGAGATTGGAACTCTCTTCTGTGCCCGTGGGACTCTTACGTCCACTGTAAAGACGTACAGCCACTCTGGAAAGTGATATGGAGACACTTCAAATTACTGAGAACAGAAGCTCTGAGGAACCTGCAATACCTCTGCTGATTGTAGCCCCAAAGAACTAAGAGTGATCACATGAACAGACAGCATGACCTCCCCTGATCACTTCAGCACTGGTCACCGAGCAAGACGAGGCAACAGGTCAAATACAATCAGGAGAAGAATGATTCAAAACAACATCTGGTGCATGCAAAATAGAGTATTGTTCATCATTGAAAAACTTAACAGACGAGGAGAACATGGGGCTGAGTGAAGGCAGTCTGTCACAAAAGAAAGATATTGTATGAGACCAGAGACTGTCAAACGAAAGAGAACAGGCTGTAGAGGTTTCCAGGGACAGGAAGGGAAAGACGGAGAGATGAAGAAATGCACAAGAGGTTGACAGGTACTGATGGGGTGAAAGGATGAACAGAGATACCTAAGAGGGAGAAGAGACAATGGCGTGGGTGGCAGAATCTCAGTGGACTGAGGGATGGTTTAAACTGCTATATACAGAGCGGATGGTCTACAATGTAAACCACCCCTCACCTAATTCACAATAGAAAATTCACTTAAAAATTACTCGTGTTCTTATAACCCAAATATTTCTGAAGAATCATTTATGCTAAAGTACTGCTGACACTTCCATGATAATAACTTACTGTATAAACCAAGGAAAAGCCCCTGAAAATCAAACATTGTTCTTAATAGTAAATCAAATTTCTCCCTAATAAACTTCATTATTATGAAAAACAATATAAAATGTCACAGGCTCAAAAATCTCCAGCTGGCCAGGTTCTGGTCAACTCAATGTGGACTGCCTCACTCACACTGCACAAGGTGCCATTAGACCGCCTTGCTTTTAGACCATGGGCTCGTCTCACCAATACTCAGCAAGCCTAGCACCCTTGTACTAGGTCATGAAGCTTAGACCAGTCACTCAGCTGTCATCTTCTACCCCCTCTCCCCCCGTAAACCAAGTCCACAAGTGTCAGTGGCAAACTTGACCTCTTTATTGCTGCATTTCTCCCACTTCCACTCAACAAGTGGATCCATGTGGTTACCTAGCAAGCATTTCAGCCTGCTCACAGGCTCCCTGTAAGGGTCGCAGCTTGATGCCCTCAACTGGAGCCACTAAAGAGGCAAATAAGCTCACTGGAAACAGGGCACATACCCACTTCCTGTGGGACATTACTGACAAGGAGCCTGGTGGAGCTGCGTTGATGAAGCCAGAGCCCTGGAGCTGGAGGAGTCACATGGGGCCTCATGCCAGCTCAGCAATGCTTCCACAGCCAATGGATCCACTACTTTCTACCCACTGGCCTCTGCTATTCCTGCATTCCACGCCATTGCATGTCTTTCATGAGTCTGAAGGGGAACTTAAAGATTGGTATCAGAAATATGGTCTAATATCGGGCTTATTGACATGATCTGGACTGGGATGTTTTAATATGTAATTATACTTTCTATAAAACATTTGCTTATATACATGTCTATGAACTTGTAACTCATCAACCCGACTATTACAAAGAGAGAGAGATGAGAGAGAGAGAGAAAGGATGATGATTACTAGGGGTTAGGGAGAAGACAAAAATGAAGTATTCAGGAAGGACAAGGATATAGAGAAGAAAAAACAAAGTCCTGAAGTCACCCATTGTCCAAAGATTGACATGAAATTCGGCACCTTGGGAGACCAGATAGTCTGTCTCAACTTTATTTACACCCTCCTGTTTATTCTCCTCCAGGTGAACACTCTGAAGTTAGTTGCCTTCAGTAGTTGCAACATCAATGTTTGCAGTGTATGATTTAATAGGCAGATAAGTGTAATTCATTGACAATCATGTTGACTCATGGGTCTAGGCTCCATGGAATGCCACACCCTCACATATACTATCAAGATTACACCCAGAAAACTCAATGGGCGTAGTCTACTGTCCAATCAGTCAGCATTAGGATACACACGCCTACTGTGCTGTCTGCCTCCTTGGATGTGTCTCTCAGCTCCCTGAAGCTTCCCTTCATTAATTTCCTGAAAGTCTTTACTCAAGTTAATCTCAAGACCAGGAAATGGGCTTGAAGTTCAAGTGTGTTTACTTTCCTGAAGGTATTCATTCCACGTTTCGCTCTAGTAACTCCAGGTCTCCTAACCCTTTAGGAAAGCTCTGCAGTGAGGACGTTTTAGTTGCATGTATTTGATATCCTTTGATTTCTGATTCTGTTCACCTTTAGGTGCTACCTACGAATGAGGAACCCCATTGGTTTTCGTCTTCCATAAAGACTGACAAACTCAGAAACACAAAGGAGCAGTTCTGCTGTTGCGCAGGGCGACGATGAGTCAGAATTGACTAAATAGCTGCCATGAGTTTGCCCCCTTTTTATTTTCAGATGTATGTGTCTAGTCATGCAACAGGTTCAATATTTTTCATAGTTCTACAATCAGCTTGTGAAATTAGGGAGGTACTTTTAAAAATTGCTTCCATTGTTTTACTTTGCATAGGTTACTTTGAATGGGATAGTCAAGGACACCAAGCCACTTGCTACAAAAGACTGAGACCAAATAACCAATGGTGCAGTCTAGAAGGTCAAGCACTTCAGAAAAAGCAGAGGTCGGAAATTATAATCAGAAAGGAACAGTGATGTTGCCTTAAAGACTGTAATTCAAGTCACCAAATGTGTAGGGTTTGTTGGCTGGTAAATCACTCTGCTCTCTCCACAGCGAATCCTTGGTTTGGTTTCTTATTGTATCATTTTAGTTACATAAATATTTCAAGAGCCTCCTGGTGTAGGCCAAATGCTTCTGAGGTAATGTGGGCCACAGTGAACTAGGAGGAGACCAGGAATTGAGGAGGCCGTGAGCGGGTGCAAATGGGGGAGGAACAGCCCAGGGGAGGACAGTGGGAATGGCCCCACAACTTGAAGAACATCCTCTCTGTCCCTCAGTGGGTCACACAGATGTTGTGACGTTGCCCTATGCTCTGATGGGCACATTATCACGAACAAGAAAAGACAAAGAAAGCCCCCACAGTAAAAAAAAAAGGAAAGCCCCCACAGTCTGTTTGCTGCATTTATATTCTCAAGAATTGACTAATATTATCACAGAAGGGTGAGAGAATTAGCCTAATGTTAATTGGAATATCTATGAGAGAGTAAAATTAAGATTTAGTGAGCTCTACTTTACCAAGCCTGATACCCTTCTCCAGCGCCTGGTCTCTCATGCCAGCAAGCCCAAAGTATGTGTGTTAGTGTGGGTAGACGAGAGAAGCAAATACAGAGACACTCATAGGAGAGAGTTTTACATAAAAAGAGTAATTTTATATTATGAAAAAAATCCCAGTCCAGTCCAGATCAAGTCCATATGTCTCGGACATTAACCCCTTATTTCCATTACCAGTCTGCAATTTCCTCTTCAGATGCATGCAACGCATGCAATGGTGCCGAGTGCATTAAGATCACAGGCGAGTGACTGGAAATTGTGGGTCCAGTGGCAGTGGAAGCATCTATGCTGATTTGGGTCTACACAGGCTCCTCCAGCTCCAAGGCTCGGGCTGCCATCAGTGTAGCTCCATGTGGCTTGTCAAAAGGAATGTCTCCCTCCCATGGAGAAAAAGCAGAGGTCGCCCACCTGCAGGAGAAAGACGGAAGTTCCCAGAATTCTCAGAAGGCCTTGCACACACAGATGCCTCATTGGCTATGGCCTGATTGACAGTATAGATCCCACCCCTTCTCAATTTGACAGATCACGTACCTGGCATAGTATGTAGAAAGATATCTCACCACCCTTGCATCTACAGAGCACTCTGGCCATATTTCCAACACAGATCTGTGTCCTTTTAGCAGTCCATGTTACTGCAGTATTCTTTGACAGCCCACAATTCATATGAATCAGTTCTTCTTTGGTCTTCCTTATTCAATGTTCAACTTGTTCATAACAATGCCTTCTTTTAACAACAAGAATGACCATACACACCCTGACTTCCCCAGCTGGAATACACAGAAATCAGGTTGAGGACACCTGTGGGAAGAGACGATAAAGAAGCTCAACATGAGCAGCTAAAACCTGGCCAGGGTCTGGCTATGGAAGAGAACCTCAGTTACTCATATGCAAGTTCAGGCTGCAGCTGAAGAAAATTCAAACAAATCTAGGAGAGCCAGAATGCGACCTGAAGTCTGTCCCACCTGAATATCACGAACATCTCAAGAAGATATTTGTTGCACTGGAAGCTCAGGCCAGCAGGACTGATAAGCTGTGGTAGAACCTCTGGAACACCGTTCGTGAAGAAAGCAAAAGTTCATTAAAAAAGAAATGGAAGAAACTATCAGAGGGGATGTCAGAAGAGACTCTGAAGTTGCTCTTAACAGTGGAGTAGCTACACAAACGGAGGAAATGATGAAGTCACAGAGTAAGAGCGAACACTGCCAACGGAAGCTCAATAAAACAATGGAAAGTATTTTAATGAAATGTGCAAGGCCTACAGTTAGCAAACCAAAAGGGACGGACACGCTCAGCATAACTGAAACTGAAAGAACTCAGGAAAAATGTCAAGACTTTATTTACAACGTTGAACCATTCTATGAGCAAAATAGTGAGTGACGCAGGAAGCATCAATTGGAGGTGGGAAGAATACACAGAATCAGACATAAAATTATCAAGGGATCTTAAAGGAGGGAGGGCTGGAAAAGACAGGGAAAATAAGGAGCTGATACCAAGGGCTTAAGTAGAGTGTGTCGTGAGATGTACAAATGTGCTTGACACAATGGGTGGATAGCTGGATTGGTGATAAGAGTTGTTCGAGCCCCCAATAAAATGACTTTAAAAAAAATACAAAGAGCTCTTTATCTGCCATTTCCAGAGGGAGCACAGGAGTAGGAACCAACGGGATTGGAGGAAGACGTTCAAGCTGCACTGAAAGCATTAGCCCATGACCAGGCTCCAGGAAAGGGGAGAGCACCAACTGAAATGTTTCAACAACTCAATAAAGCTCTGAAAGTACTTACTTGTCCATGCCCGGAAATTTGGGAGGCAGCAACTTGGCCAACTGACTGGAAGAGATCCAATATTGTACCCATCCCCAAGAAAGGTGACCCAACCGAATGCTCACACAGTAGAACGATGTCATTGGGGGCACAAGCATGTGCAATGTTGCTGAAGATCATCCAACAATGGTTGAGTGTACAGCACTGCACTGACAGGGGAGCTGCAGCGGGATTCAGAAGAGGGTGTGAAATGAGGGATTATCATTGCTGATGGCAAATGCTTATTGGGTCAAGGTAGATAATTCCAGAAGATGTTCACTGGTGTTTCATTGACTATGCAGACATTCAAGTGAGTGGATCGTAAGAAACTTTGGATCACCTTGAGAAGAATGGGAATTCCGAAACAGCGTGTTGTGCTTAGGGAGTTGTGCCCACAAGACAAGAGCACGCGGCACGCTTGCCTGACATTCATGAAGGCAGTGTGTCTTGGGTGTATCCCTTCACACTACATTTCAATTTGTATGCCAAGCAAATAATCAGAGAAGCAAGATCATATGAAGAAAGAGGCATCAGGACTGGAGAAGGCTTCTGAACAAGCTGGCTTGCTTAGAGGGAGCAGGAGCTGAAATGCTTTCTTATGAAGATCAAGGATTGCATCCTCCAATGCAGATTACAACTCAGTGTCGAGAAGACCAAAATGTTCACAGCTGAACTAATAGCTAACATCGTGATAAAGGGTGAAAATAAATGGAAACTGTGAAGGATTTTGTCTTGTTTGGATCTACAACCAATGGCTGGAAGCAGCAACAAGAGAGGAAAAGACTTATTGCATCAGGTGTACTTGCTGCACAAGGTGCTGAAAAGCAAAGATGTTACTTTGCAAACTAAGGTGCACCTGACCCAAGCCATGGTATTTCCAATGACCTCTTTTGCCTGTGAAAGTTTGAAAGAGGAGGACCACAGGTGAAGTGATGCATTTCCATCGGGTTACTCTTGAGAGTATCACAGACTCCAGAAGACAAACAAGTTTATCTTGCAAGAAGTAAGGCCAGAGTGCTCCTTAAAGTCAAGGGTGGCAAGAATTCCTCTTACTGACTGGAAATGCTATCAGGAGAGACCAATCCCCGGATAAAGACAACACACTCGTTAAAGTAGCTGGGCAGAGAAAGAGAGGAAGCCCCTAGTAAGATGGACTGATGCAGAGTCCACAACAATGCACTCACACCAAGGACTGTGTGAATGGCACAGGGCCCGGTGCTGCTGCCTTCTCTTACGCACAGGATCGCTGAGGGTCGGAACCGACTGACGGCCCCTAACAACATCTGTATGAAAATGCATTGTGGGCCACAGTCCTAAGACCAAAGGTAATAACTTATTCCTGTGGCTGATTAACTCTTGTCTAGAAGACAGAGTAACACGAGGGACTCAAGTCTCTGTATCAAGCCAGGTTGGAGGAGCTTCACACCGAGAAGACATCTCTGGTTCTGCATGAATGGCTCAGAGGAGCACACTGAGAAGACAGTGACAAGTGCAGGATCTCCTTCCCACCACAGAGGTCAGACCCACAGACAACACTCCAGATCCCACAGAGGGACGCCAAAGACCACCAGCATGTCCCTCACTGGCTTTGAGGCAAAATTTTCTTTCCAATGAGAAGAATTGCCCTTCTGAGGTTCACATTTCAGTTGTGACAAATGTAAACACCATCACACTGAACATGCATCAGTGTGTCTGCAGCCCAGAGAGGAAGGTAATCCTCTCTGCTAACCACGGAGCCATGGAGTCACTGGTGTCCATGCTGATGGTTTGAATCAGCGGTTCTACAGGTGTCACGTAATGGAATGAGCCCGCAGAGGCACACCTCGGTTGATTTCACTCCGTCTTCCTGCATTTCACCAGTTGCATTTTATTCCTCATGGGAGGTCTTTGGGAACTCCATGAAGTGTAGATACTATTTTGTACACAAAGTGACTCAGTGTATATTGAACGCAAGGCCAGACATGAAATCCAAATCAACCAGATGATGTAGTGAATGGCTTTACAACATTCACCAATTCAACTATGTTTTATGTTCTAGGTTTAACGGGCAATGCCTTCCCCGTTATGAACATACAGAGAGAAGCAGCCAATGAATTTGTTGGTATTGGTAAGTCCCATGTGTTTCTGTAGGAAAGGGGTGGGTTGAGATTGGACTGATGGCCACAGCTTTTGACAAAGACTCTATAGATGTGAATTCTAATTCTGCTAAGCATCAGAGATCACGCCAGGTAGAATACCCTGTATTTTCCCAGCATATTGTGTTATGTAAGGAGATAAGTGATATTATATGCACTTGCAACTTTGAATAATCAAAGGAAAAACTGAAAGCGAATGCTTAGTATGTTTGTTTAATGTCAGCCAATGGGCAGAGGGCAAGGTTCTGAGTCCGTTAAAGGCAACCTTAAGAACTAAAGCCTAAGGGAACCAGCTAGAGTACGATACCAAGGCCATCCTGTCATGAGCAGAGTAGATTTCCAAAGCAATCCCAATCAATCATTTAAGATCTATGCTGATTCCCATAAGACTGAGGAAACTATGTCAGTCTCCACGACCCTTTCTTCAAGTGAGATATTTTGTTACAAATCAGGTGGCTCTTGGTCCAGATTTCGTCCCTTTATTTTGTTAAGTATTTTTAATGGTCCTGAAGTTTATTCTGCACTTTCAATGGCTCAGCATCTAAGCATTTGATAAAAAATTGAGTAGCAGCACAGTGAAATGGAAATAAGGAACTAATAAATGAAATTATGCGCCCCATTGGGTGCCGTACAAATCAATTTAATCTCTCCCTCTGTAACTCTTATCCTTTTCATATACTCTCACTAAAAGCTTCAGCATCACTCGGTTATCAATCTACAGATCAGCACATCACCAGAAACCCAACCTACTGCCATTGAGTCGTTTCTGACTCAGAGTGACCCTGTACAGGATGTCAGAGTCGTTGTAAATCTTTCATAGAGCAGACAGCCTCATTCTTCTCATGAGGAGGGCTTGAGTAGTTGGAACCACCGACTTGGCCATTCAGAGTCCAAAACTCACTTAGCATCGCCATCGTGGCTCCTCAGACTCCGATGTACATATACATCACTGCACGTGAGGGAGCTTCAAGGAGTTGGCGGGGGGAAGTCCATGAGCTTTCAATTTCATTTTTTTCACTAACTTTTCAAGTTCCTTCCTAAATGTGATGGTGGTAGTTAGGCTTCACCAAGTTGATTCTGACTCTTCATAACAACTCTGTGAGGAACAGTGGGAGGGCCCTACATGTCTATAGACCGTCACTTTGAGTCCTTTGTCCTTGCAATGCCAGAAAGAATATAAATATATTTTTTGTTCACTTATTTATGTTCCTCCAAGATTCACCCAACAATACTGTGGAACTTGTCCATGTCACAGAAGAAAGTTTTGATAATGCTCGATGAAACTGTGGAAGCATTAGGACTTACCAAAACGGCTGGACTTATGGGTTAAGTATCAGCTTCACCCCTCAAAGGAGGAATCAATGTCTCTCTCGTCAGAGATTCAAGTCACAACGGGCAGGGTGCAATGTCACATGACCATTCATTCCTCATGATGTCCCTTGAGTTCCCATCATTCCATGCCAACTCGTGGTGATCAATCCATGTGCTTGAGTACCACTGCGCGTCTCTTGGTTTTCAGTAGATGGTATTTTGGAAGGTGATCACCAGGCCTCTGTCCCAGGGCCCCTCTGGGTGCACTAAACTAACAACCGTCCTGTTGACATCCATGTGAATTGACCATTTGCTCCACCCTTGGTTCCAAAACCTAACCAATTCCCATGGAGACAAATGCAGCCCACGACTCTCTGAGGGCCAGGTAAAACTGCAACCCTTAGGGCTTACCAGAATGCACGATCTTTCAGCAGCACAGAGTGAAGCCATGCTCCCATGGCGTCCCCAGCCAACATCCACACACAACCAAAAGCAGACCCACAGCCATTGTCATGAGGTCGCTTCCAACTCACAGCAGCCAGATAGGACACAGCACCTTAACCATTTATAGGGATTGTGTGATCATACTACAAATAAGGAGTTCTACTGTAGCCCCTGAACATCTGCCTCCTCTGTATAGCCACAATTTCTCATGGAAACTTCCTGCTCTGTGTATGCCGCTTTTCAGCAAGAACCACTTCTGTGTCCAAGGAAGACTTTGAGACCTTGGATTTTATCAAGGAAGAGATTCCTGAGGCAAACGTGGTCCATGCCATCAAACGAGGCAACTCAGCCATGCTTTTACATGCATTTCTATTTGACCTGGCAGGTAAGCATAATTTCAGGTAACACATCGATCTCACTTAAATTCTTACTCTGTAAACCATTTGTCATGAGCGCCAGTATTTACACAGAATCCTTAGTGTTATTAGTGTTGGATGCTGACCCCTTTCCCTCGTCTTTTTTGTTCTTCTTCACAGATAATTGTCTTAACTCTTTCCCAAAGTTGCCAAGAACCCTTCCCTGACTCAGATACTTTCAGGGTAAGTTACCATGAGCAGTGTTCATTGCTGCCCTTCCCATCCAGGTAAGGATCTCCCACAGGGATTTCACATGGGCTGTAGGTATGGAGGTGGGTAAGGGTCGGGTTGCTAGGCAGATTAGCACTTGGTAACTGTGACCTGCTCCATGGGAGGAGGGGGAGGTTGCTGCTCCCACAGAGTTCCAGCCTCAGAGACCCACAGTGGAGGCTCCAGTCTGGCCTGTAGGTTCCTGGAGGAATCAGCACCAATTGGATGACAGAGGTTTGGGTTTGGGGATCAGTAAACTCTCTGCAGTAACAGTTTTTTTTTCTTGATTCTTCAAAATTATGTCCTCAGATGACATTTCCTGATTCATGGTCCCCCTGCCACCCATGCAATCCTGAATCGTGTTAATGTTGTGGATAGATGCTGTCACGTTGGCCCTGACTCACCGTGACACAATGCACAGCACAAGGAGACACTGACCAGTTCTGTACCGTCCTCACGATGTTTTAAATCAGTTACAGCCTATCGTTGCAGCTACTCTGTCAATCTTTCTGGTGGAGAGTCTGTCCCTTTTTTTCCTGCCCTCTCCTTAATCAGACAGTCTCCCTTTTCTCCTCACTACAGCTGGTGTGAGGGAATCCCCAACCTTGCAATAGGTTGCCAAGTGCCTAACTGAAATGGTACACCGGTTTTTGTAACTAACTTGTTGCTCTTAATTCTACTGTAAAATGGAGACCCTGGAAAATAATTTTAAATGGCTCCGAACTTCTTTATGTCGGCTTAAGCTAAGTGCCCCATCTCTCTTTGCAAAAGGACCGGTTGGTTCAAACAGCTGACATTTTGATTTCCAGAGGACAACTTACCCATGTAGCACCAGGCTCTCCTCTTCTATTTTGTTTCCTTTTGCTCTTTTTAAAGGTAGTTTTTAAGGTCATGATGTTTCAGGTCAGTGAGTTAGGTTCATTCCCAAGGCCAAGTCTTCTTGGATCATGAAACCCGTGCTTCCATCATCCCCACATCCTTGGAATCATTCCAAGTGGACAGTTACCTATTTTAGAGACAGACCTTATTAGATTCCATATGAGAAGGTGTCAAACTCTTCTACCTGACAGATAATCAACTCTAGACACCTGAATACTCGAGACTCTTTTAAGATCAGCCTGACTTAACACCCTTCCCTGGTTTTTTTCCCCACACAAGGTACCTGCATGGACGCCCACAGGCCTCCCTTCCCCATGGAACCAGAATGACCAGTAGGAACAACTCCCTCTGCAGCTCATCTTCTCCTCCTAGAAGACAGGTTTCCTCCCCCGCCTCACCTTTCTCAGTCTCCCCTCCTCTCTGTGTAGTGTCCCTAGATAATTAAATTGTTCAAATAAAATTATTTGCTGCATACATGGTTCCTGCGTGTCCTTGCAGAGAAGGGATTGAACCTGAGGCTCATTAGACATCCATATTCAATAGAGTTGTCCAGGCAGGTATGCCTATGATGTAACTGATGTCCCATGGGAGACAAGATTGGTTGGGATGGGGAGAGAATTCAGAGAACCGGCCAGCTCAGTGGGTCAAAGGGTCTAAGGCATCATAAGCAAATATTTATGCATGGGCATGGGGCTGTACTGACACATATCTGTGTCCCAGATCTCAGTAGAGCATTGTGTTCATCACAGGATGACAAAAATCCTTGGCCGAATGTTCATAGTAGATAAGAGAGCCGCCTATGAATTTACTCATTGTAATCACATACTCTCTGCTATTATACAGGTCTTATGTTTGAAGTAACATGAGGAGTGTGTTACCTTCTAGTAAAAGGTCAATAGTCATCAATGATGAGAACAGATTTGAGGCCTCAATCAAACCCTGAACTTCATGGCCATTGTCTTCTAGTCAATTCCAACGCACAGGGACACCTAGGGACAGAGCAGACGTGTCCATGAGGGCGGGCAGCTCATCCACTCATTAAACAAGGAAGAGAAAGTGATGGTTTGGAAATTGTTGGTTTAATCCCTAAAAAGATTAAACTGTATTTGCAAGTGATATGTGCCTATGTATTGAGCATTTAACACAGTTAAGAGCCCTATTGCAAGACATGGTCGTACTGTCAGGTGTTAAGCGTGAAGTACACACAGTAGAAGACAAAATAGATAAGAGAGACTTACTGAAACTATGAAACTGAAGTGCGTCCCAACCTATCACCAACAGATGAAATGGATTCCATGGACTTGGAACTGATTTTAACAATAGCACAACAGACAAGAGACTAATTTCTAAAACTATAGAATACTAAAACACCTCAATAGGAAAAAATTACAATAAAAAAGTGGACAAAGGACAGGAACAGACAACTCATCAAAAATGTCATGGAATGGCTAGGAAAAAGTTCACAAACATTCAAACTGTTCACAATCATTCACCATCTGGGAGAAGCAAATCCAAGCACCGATGAGCTATCACCTTGCACCAACAACGACAACCTGATTGTAAAGCACAGAAGCAACAAGTGCTGGGGAGTGCAGGATGAGATTGGAACTCTCATCTACGCCCGTGGGACTCTTACTTACAATGCAAATATGTACAGCCACTGTATAAAGTGATATGGAGACATCTCAAATAATTGCTTATAGAAACTGTTAGGAACCAGCAATACCTCTGCGGAAGATACACCCTAAAGAATTACGAGTGATCACATGGATAGACAGTAGGCACTCCCATGATCAATCACTTCAGCACTGTTCACTGAGCAAGACGATGCAACAGGTCAAACGGCCATCAGTAGAAAAATGCTTCAAAATAAACTCTAGGGCATACACACAATAGAATATTATTTATTACTGAAAAAAAGGAAGTACCTCATTATCTGAATGGACCAGGAGAACATGGGACTGAGTGAAGTCAGTAAGTCATAAAGAGAGATTGTAGGAGACCACTATCATTAGGATCACACCCAAGACAGAGACTGTCAATCCAAAGAGAACAGGCTGTAGAGGTTTCCAGGGACAGGAAGGGAAAGATGGAAAGATGAAGCAAAGCACAGGAGGTTGACAGGGACTGATGGGGTGAAAGGGTGAATAGAGACACCTAAGAGGGAAAAGAGACAATGGCGAGGGTGGTAGCATCTGAGTGGACTGATGGATGGTTTAAACTCTTATATGCAGAGCGGATGGTCGAAAATGAAAACCACCCCTCAAATAATTAATAGGAAACTTACTAAAAAATTAGTTATCTGAAGAGGAAACCGATTACAAGGATCTACATACATATAACCTACTCCATGGGGGGTGGAGAACAGAAATGTGGGTGAAGGGAGACGTCAGTGTTAAGAAATGACAAAATAATAGGGGAAATGAGGAGCTGATACCTTGGGCACACATAGACAGCAAATGTTTTGGGAATGATGATGGTAACAAATGTACAAATGTGCTTGACACAGTGCATGTATGTATAGATTGTTATAAGAGTTGTATGAGCCCCCAATAAAATGATTTTTAAAAATTAGTCATCTGTGTTTATAAATATTGTACTTCTCATGAATCGTTTATGATAAAGTATTGCCGGCTATTCCATGATAATAATTTACTTGAAAAACACCTGGAAAACAAACACTGTTTTTGATAGTAAATGCAATTCCTCTCCTCCAAGTCACTTCATTCCTATGAAAAATGAAGATTTTCATAAAGGAGGTCTATGTAGCACAGGTCTAATCAGAACTATGGCATTCACATGAGTCAAAATTAATTGAGGATGACACATTTGGGATTGTGCTATGGAATCATGGTCCTTGTCTTCAAAATACAATCAAATAGCGTTTCACACTTTGTTGCTGCTCACGTGGTCTTTGAATCAATTCTGACTCAGGTGTGACACTAGGTGTGTGGCACACAAGATAACTGTGAAATTGTTAAGGCTGCGACTGGTCAAAAGTATATTGTCAGCCTTACAGCACAAGACTTATTATTTTCAGTCACCTTAAACACATGTATAAGTTGGATATTGAATAAGGAAGACCAAAGGAAAAGTAAATAATGCATTTGATAATGGTATTGATCAACAATATTCAAAGCACCATAGTGTGTCAAAAGAACAAAGAAATCTATCTTGGAAGAAGTACAGACATACTGCTCCTCAGGGGTGCGGCCTTGCAGAGAAATGATCAGCGGAGACCAGTCCCTGGAGGACATCATGCTGGGTGATGTGGAGGGGAGGCGAAAAATGAGAAACGGAATGACACAGTGGCTACAACAATGGCTCAGAAAGAGAACAACTGTGACAGGGCAGGACTGGGAAGTGTTTCCTTCTGTTGTGCATCAGCTCGCTAGGAGTCAGAACTGACCCAAGGACACCTGACAACACATGGTTATAAAGGAAATATATAAAGGTCCATTGCCTGTCATGCTTCCATTGAGACTCACAATAGCCTGGTAGTCCTGTCCACTTTATGAGAAAGAGATAAAGAGAGGGGGAGGAGGAGGGGAGAAGAAGGATGAAGAGGAGGAAGAGGAAGTGGAAGAAAGGGGTAGAGGGAGAGAAAGGAAAAAGAGGGTAGTCAGGAAAGGGGGCCAGGAGAGAGAGCAGGAAAAAAAGACCTGAAGTCACCCCTTGTCTAAAGATTGACATGTATTGAGGCAACTTGTGAGACCAGATGGTCTGTCCCAACATTATTCACATCCCATGCAATTATTGTCCTCCAGGTGAACACACCTGACGATATTTCACTCGGTCTTACTGCACTTCACCAGTTGAATTTTATTCCAAACGGAAGGTGTTTGGTAACTCTATGAAGTAAAGTGTACAGATGCTGTTTTGTACGCAAGGGGGCTACGCGGACATCGTTGATGCATGCAAGGACAGGCATGAAATCCTTGTCATGTGGGTTATGTATTGAATGCTGTAATTACATTTATCAAATCAACTGACCGTGTTTTCGGATCTAGGTTTAAAGGGAAATGCCTTCCCCGTTATTCATACGCACAGAAAAAAGTAGCCAATGAATTCGTTCTTGTTCGTAAGAACCATGGTGTTTCTGTTGGAAATGGGCGGGTTGAGATTGGATTGATGGCCACAGCTTCAGACAAAGACTCTGTAGATCTGAACTCTGCTTCTCCTAGGCATCACAGGTCAAGCCTGGAATTCCCCAGTATTTTCCCAGCGTGTTAATGTGTTATACAAGGAGATAAGTGATATTACATGAAGTGGTCGTTGCAACTTTGAATAGTCCGAGGAGAAACTGAAAACAAACGCTCAGAACGTCGGCTTCAGGTCATCCCGGGGCAGAGGGCAAGGTCCGAGCTCCTTAACAACAACCTGAAGGGAGCCGTGGAGGACGCGAACCCCGCAGGCTGGTTGTCGGGGGCTCCCCGCCTCGCCCACGCTGGAGTCGGCCGCGCGGACGCCAGGGACGCAGGGGTCGGAGGGAAGCAAGGTTGCAGGGCCCCGGCCGCTGCGGAGCAGCACAGACAACACGGCCTCCTGGATCCCGAGGATGGCCGCAGGTGCGCCTCACCTGCCGGGGCGGCGCTTCAGCGCGCGGAGACTCCTCCTGCACCATCGCTGGACCGCGCGGAGCCGCCGAACCAGGTCGCAGCGCACTCAGGTCCGCGCCGAGGCCAGAGCCCCGCCCCCGCGGCGCTGGCCCCGCCCCCGCGCGGCGACGTCGCCACGTGCACGTCCCTAGGACGCACGGCTGCAGCCTCGGCGCGCGCATGCGCCAAAGCGGCTCCTCCTCCCGCCGCGCGACCCCGGGCCTGCGTGGCCTCTGAGGGCGCTCTGAGGTAAAAGGCGCGGCGGGGCGCCCTTCCGTCCGCCGGAGCAGCAGGTGGGCCGCGCGGCTGCAGGCGGGGAGCGGGGCGCCGGGAGGCCGCGGGGGCTGCGCTCGCGCCCCGCCGAGCACCCTGCGGCCGGCGGCCCGGCCTCCTCACGCCGCGCTGGACCCGCCGCCCTCCCGACGCGCCGCCCCGGCCCCGACCCCGGAGACGACCCGTTACCGGCTGCGACGTCGTCGGGGGTCCCGGAGAACCGGACCCACGGGACCGCCAGGCCCGCGCCGAGGCCCGAACATGGCCCCGCTGCCGCCACCGTCGTCCACCGGCCGCGTACGTTCACTTCCGCTTTCCGGAAGTCCCGCCCCCACGACCCCGGTGACCCGGAAGTGCCCCCATACCTGCTGCTGCAGCTAGTTGGGCCCTGGAGGCCATGGCTGGGCTGGCTGCTGACCTGCCCGAGGGGCGTGGCTTCTGGAGGCCCTGCAGACTGATGGCTTGTGGTTCCAAGGGGAACCCGCTCTGGGCCCCGAGGTCTTCCCGTGCAGCCTTTACCTGGGAGCGGTGCCCCGGAGACGTGCGCGACCCGATCTGGACCAGGCAGCGTGCACCCCCACAGGGGCTTTCCTTCTGCCCCCTGCCCGGCCTTGGATCCCCTGGAATGGGCAGTAGCTGCTTCCTTGGGAATTTTGGGAAGCGCAGGGGATTACACTGCAGCCACCTGCAGGGTGGAAGGTGGGCGCGCGCTGGGCCAGGAGGCTGGGTTGTTTCCTGGCTCTGTGTCTGCCACCCAGTTTTGATTTCAGGGAAGAAGTGGCCAAGGCACTCTCTGAAGCCCTTCCAACCTAAAGCCATGATGAAACTGCCCCTCCTTTATTCCCCACCCCAATACAAATTCAACTCAAACTCTTCCCCTCTCGGTTAAATCGCCTTTTTTTTTCCTTCCCACTTAGAACCTTTGTTTTCATTTATTGACGACATGACCCAGTGGCTTCAATTATTTTCAGTTCAGGTCTTTGGTAAAAAACTACATCCAAAAGACCTGACCAACTGATAAAAGTCGTTTTGCCTATTCGTTGTGAAATTCAAATCCTCTTTCAAAGTTGGGGGATGCACCCTCATGACAACTATGCACATAGAAGACAAGATTTCTGTCCTCACCCGCCCAGTAGCCACTTCTCGTTGCGCCAGCAGCATCTTAAGAAATGTTAGCACCTGTGACAAATGGTATCTCAAAGTTTGTCTTTCCCGTCAATCCCCAGATCTGTGATTTGAGCAAACAGGCTTCAGGTTCACCTTTAATGCAAAGACTGTTATCCTCAAATGATGTTTTCTCCCTTTAAAGTAGTTTTTTTTTAATCATTTTATTGGGGACTTATACACGTCTTATCACAATCCATATATACATCCATTGTGTACGTACATTTGTTGCCATCATCATTCTCAAAACATTTGCCTTCTACTGGAGCCCTTAATATCGGCTCCTAAGAGGCTATGGGTTAATTATGTTTTCTAACCTGGAGATTCAGAGATGCTGACTCTGTAATGCTTCCATATACCCGAATGTAAAATCCCCCTAGCCAGCTGTGGAATTTTATAGCCCAATGCTTCCAGTATATCCTGCAAAAAAATAAGGGATGTTTCATATTCTCTCGGGAATGCGATGTTCCACAATGCTGATGGTTGCAGTACGACTGTTGCTGTCAGTGGTAGCTTAGAACCTCAAGCAGGAGGACGTGAGGGCTGGCATCATCTGAGGTGATTTGCTGTGAGAAGAGAAGGCACAGATGATTGAGGCCAGAAACTTGAAAATTAGCTCTGGTTGCGGTCATTCAGGCATCTCAACTTGGAAGTAAACACTTCCCACCCTATCTCTGAAGTTAGCGGTTTTGTTGTCTGTGACTACTTTTATTTTTGCCCTTTATGTAGGTGGAGCACCCTCACCTGGTTTACAAATGTATTGACACCCATCTCCTTCAAGCACGGGAGCACTTACAGTTTCCCCCTTTTTTACTATTTATAGGATTTCCTTCTTCACAAAACTTCTGTTCAAGACAAACTGTTGTCATAAACACTTGAAAGTGTTTCCTGCTATCAAACAAATAAAAACCAACCTTAAGAACTAAAGCCTAAGGGAACCAGCTAGAGTGTCGATACTAAGGCCATCTTGTCATGAGCAGAGTAGATTTTCAAAGCAATCCCAATCAGTCATTTAAGGTATATCAAAGACTGGAGGAAACTGCCAGTCTCCATGTCCTTTCTCCACGTCAGCTATTCGGTTACAAATCAGGTGTGGGTTCAGATTTCTTGTCAACATTTTGTTTGGTTTTGCTTAATGTTTTAATGTTCCTGAAGAATATTCGGAATTTTCAGTGGCTCAGTGTCTAACAGCTGATGAAAATTGAGCAGCACAGTGAAATGGAAATATCAAACTAGTAACTGAAATGGAGCATCCCATTGGGTGCCCTACATATCAAGTTTACCCCTCCCCTCTGCAACTCTTATCCTTTTCATTTAATCTGACGCAAATCCTCAAATCTGCTATTTATTAATAAACAGACAAGTACATCACCAGAAAACCAGCATGCTGCCATTGAGTCTTCTCTGACTCATAGTGACCCTGTACAGGATGTCTGAGTCTTTGGAAATCTTTCTAAGAGTAGACGGCCTCATTCTTCTCAAAAGGAGTGCATGAGTGGTTGGAACCACCAACGTTGCCATTTAGAGTCCAAAGCTCACTGTTCGGCACATGTTGGAAAAAGGTAGGGGGCAGATCACAATGATCTACATATAATCCCCTTCCTGAGGGACAGACAGCATAAAAATGAATGAAGGGAGACATCGGTAAGAAGAGTAAGACATTAAAAAATAGTAATTATAAATTATCAAGGGTTCATGAGTGTGGGAGAGGGAAAAATGCGGAGCTGATACCAAGGGCTCAAGTAGAAAATGATGGCAACAAATGTACTTGACACGATGAATGGATAGATGGATGTACATATTGTGATAAGAGCTGTACGAGACCCCAATAATATAACTGAAAATATACATGTACGTAATAGCTCTGTGGTGTAAAGCTCTCTTATGCACATGAGTGCCACTGGATTTGTGTCTCGTCATCTGGACTGATGCAGGTGTCATCGAGTCGCTTCTGGCCCATAGTTACCTTATGCACAGCAGAAGGAAACACTGCCCCAGCCTGGACCATCCTCCCAATTGTTCCCAAGCTTCAACCCATTGTTGTAGCCACTGGGTCAGTCCATCTCCTCGGCCTTCCTCCTTCAGCTGCCCTTTACTTTATCAAACATGATGTCCTTCTCCAGCGACTGGTCTCTGACAACATGTCCAAAGTGTGTAAGACAAGGTCTTGCTATCATCGCCTCTAGGGAGCATTCGGGTCTTAGTCTTCCGAGACAGATGGGCTTGTCCTTTGGTTCCCCCACGGGACTTCCAATATTCTCTTCCAGCTTCATCCTGCAAACGCATCCATTCGTCTTTGATCTTCCTTATTCAATGTCCCCCTTTTATTTGCACCCGAGGCTATCGAGAATACCTTGGCCTGAGACAGGAGCACCTCAGACTTCAAAGTAACATCCTTGCTTTTCAATACTGCAAAGAGGTTGCGTGCTGCAGATTTACCTAATGCAACACATCTTTTGGTCTCTTCGCTGTTGCTCCTGTGAGCAAGGACAGAGGATCCAAGCAAGATAAAATGCTTGACAACTTCAACCTTGTCTTCATTCATCATGAATTTACCTTTGGTCTCCTTGGGAGGAATTGATTTGTAATCCCTGCTGAAGGCTGCCATCCTTGCTCTTTATCAGCAAGTGCTTCAGGTACTCCTCCCTTTGGGTCAGGGAGGTTGGACCATCTGCCTATGAGAAGTTGTTACTAAGCCTTCCTTCGATCCTGATACCACATTCCTCTCCACATAAGCCAGCTTCCCTGAGGATTTGCCCAGCATACCGATTGAATTAGTATGGTGAAAGGATAAAACTCTATAACACAACTTTCCTGATTTTAAACCGTGCAGTTTTCCCTTTTTCTGTCTGTACAACTGCCTTATATTTTAAAAACGGGATATTCTTCTTTAAAATAACATTAATTGTGAGTTAATGTATATATTATTCCATGAGTCAATCATGTCCAGCAGAATTGTACAATTGCTATCACAATCAGTTCCCAAACATTTTTTTCTTCCGGGACTCCTTCACATTGTCTATGTTTTACACATCTTCAGCACTGTAACTGCCCTTCCTACACACACAAACTCTGAACCCTTACTCTACTTGCTGTCCCCATCGGTTCATCAGTCCTCATGTTCATAGATTGAAACACAAAATAACATAGAACACAACTTCATAAGGGTGACCTCCAATGACATACCACCTCTGAGATTCAACCTAATAGGAACAAACAAATACAAAAATACAGAAAATGTTGAAAACCAGATCAGTCCAACATGTATCAGGAGGGGTTGACTGACAAAGTTTTAACTGTTCAAGTCAGATATTTGCCTTTCATCTTCTGTACTCATGTCTCCAATGTACTCTGTGTAGTGTCCACTTTACTCCCATGCCTCAGTGGAGGATAGAGTTCACTGGAGGTTTATTTCCCATCTAGTTCCCACAGGTGAATTGTGGGTTCCCGCTGTCATCCATAGCCTTGTACAGCTGCCTCTTGATCCATGTACAGGTTCAAATGAGAGCAAGGACGTGTGCTGGAATTCCGATTCTTCTTGAGGTTATCCGACAGTTCATGCCTTGGTACAGTGAAACACAGGTAAACATCTTTCTAGCACTTTCTGTATTGAGCCTAGATCAGCGGTTCTCAACCTGTGGGTTGTGACTCCTTTGGGGGTCAAATGACCCTTTCACAGGGGTTGCCGAAGACCATTGAAAAACATAAATATTTCACAATATATAATTATATAGTGGTCTGTGGTGACTCACTATGCTTTAATTATGTTCAATTTGTAACAATGAAAATACATCCTGCATATCAGACATTTACATGACAATTCATAACAGTAGCAAAATTACAGTGGTGAAGCAACGAAAATAATTTTATGGCTGGATGGTCACCACCACATGAGGAGCTATATGAAAGGGTCATGGCATGCTCAAGGTTGGGAACCACTGGCCTAGATCCTTCTGACATCAGCAATGATATCCCTCGTTCCATGTCCTCTCCTGAATCCAGCCTGAACCTCTGGCAACTCCTCATCAGTGTTCTGCTGCATCCATTGTTGGGTGACCTTCAGCAGCCTGTTATTTGCCTGCAGCATCAGTGATGTCGTTCTATAACTTGAGCACTCTGTTGGATCACCTTTCTTCGGATGGGGTACAAATATGGATCTCTTCCAGTCACTTGGCCAACTGGCTATCTTCAAAAATTCCTGGCACAGAAGAGTGAGTGCTTCCATGCTTCATCAGCTTGTTGAAGCCTTTCCATTGGTGTTCCGTCCATTCCTGGCACCTCGCTTTTGGATTGTTTATTCAGTGCTGCTTCAACTTTTTGCCCGGGTTCTCCGTCATAAAGATTTACAGTCTTAGAAACACTATAGGGGTTTGTCACCGATCTAAATCGACAGTAGGACCGTGCTGTGGAATCATTTTGCTTTAAATTGTAATGAGCTGACACTTAAAAATATGTGGGATCATTAATAAGAATGATTCAACTGTGTCGTGGTTTTAACCAGATAGAATGGGACATTCTAAAAAAGGATGTTTGGTGAACTATCTTAGGATAGTAAAATAAATAAGGACTCCCTGCTATCAAGTCAGTTCCAGCTCACAGGACTATATGATAGAGTTTATATAACTGTACAAATTAAATCTGTGCATATTAACTTATTCACACACATAAATATCCACGTGTGCATGTGTAAAATATATATACTAATATAATAAATAGACACAAGGGGGCTTAAAATGGAATTTTTCAATAGTTTTTTTTACCTCTGATGTATGTGTGTAAAACAATGAAAAACAGCACAAAAATAAAGTTTTCATTAAAAATGTCATTAAAATAGTTTTTAAAACAGAAGTATGAAAGTTATAACAGACCTTGGTTATACTTTGGACTGATAACTGCAGGTCAATGGTTTAAAACCACCAGCTGCTTCTCAAGAGAATTACAAGGCTTTCTACTCCCATAATGAGTTACAGTCTTGAGGAAGGGACCAGACTTCAACTGGTATGCCAAGACATGAAAGCAACATACCAGCATGAAGCAGGAAACCAACAGAGAGGCCTACAGGGCTGGCAGCCCCAAGTCCAACTACATGAACACCCCCCAGCCTCCCACCCCAGAAGAGTGCACTTCAGAGGACAGCGCTGAAGCTGCAGCTCAGGAAGAGGAGCACTTCTGACAGGAGTAAATGAAGAGGGGAGGAGAGAGAGTGGAGTACATCCTGACCCACGTGATCGAGGGCAATGTAGACGAGAGGAATTATCTAAACCCAAAGGAAGACCGAACATGATAGTGGGACAAAAGGAAAGGAAAAGGAAAAAGAGGCAAAGAACTGGGAGGCAAAGGACATTTATAGAGGTCTAAATGCAGGCATTACATATATATAAAATGAAAGCAAATAGATCGATGTACATATATTGTAAGTATTAAGGCAGTAATGGACATTGTGCCTCCATTCAAGTACTCCCTCAATGCGAGAACACTTTGTTATAACCTGGCATTCTGTGAGGCTCACCTTCCCTGCCATGATTGCTGAAGACAAAATGTTTGCATAAGCATATGTGGTGAAGAAAGCTGACGGTGCCTGCCGATCAAAAGATATAGCATCTGGGACCTTAAAGGCTTGAAGATAAATAAGTGGCCATGTATCTGAGAAGCAATAAAGTCCACATGGAAGAAGCACACCAGCCTGTGTGATCATGAGGTGTGGATTTGTATCACGTATCAGGCATGAAAGACACAAAACAAAAAAATCATTAATGCAAATGAGGGGGAGGGCAGAGTAGAGACCCAAAGCCAATCAGTAGTCAAGTGGTCACAAGGAAGAGACGAGCCAGTCAAGGTGCAGTATAGCACTGATGAAACAACTTCCCTCTAGTTATTTAATGCTTCCACCCTCCCCATCCCACCACCACCATTATCATGACCCCAACTCTATCTTACAAATCTAGCTAGACCAGAACATGTACACTGATACAGATAAGAGCTCGCAACACAGAGAATCCAGGACAGATAAGCCCCTTAGGACTAATAATGAGAAGGGGAAGGTAGGGGACAGGGAGTAAGGGGAGCCAATCACAATAATCGACATAGAACCCCCTCCAAAGGGAACAAACAACAGAGAATGGGTGAAGGGAGACAATGGTTGGTGTAAGACATGAGAAACAAAATTGTAAATGATCAAGGGTTCATGAGGGAGGAAGGGAATAAATGAGCTGATACCAAAGGCTCAAGTAGAAAGAAAATGTTTGGAAAATGATGGCAACATATGTACAGATCTGCTTGACACAGTGATTGTATGGATTGCTCGTGATAAGAGCCCCAATATAATGATTAAAAAACATTTACAGTCCTGAAACTTCCAGGGACAATTGTGCCCTGTCCCACAGAGTTGCTATGAGTTGGCATTGACTGAATGGCAGTGAGTTTCTTTGGTACAGAAACAGGCTTAAATAGATATTACTTACGCTTAGTCTTTAGACTACAATTTTGTAATAGTATAGATTTAAATATATTTTTTAATTGAAAATTTTTGTTTTAGGTTGTGCAAAATTTTATTGAAATTATGTGGTTAATTAAATGTACAGTTTAAAAGTTGAATATTTGAATATTGGATTAATATTTTTGCTATGAGCATTTGCTGTGTCATTTTAATATATTGGCCATAAATATTTACACTATATATATATTTTAGCTATCAATTAAGAGAGGAAAAGAAGTTTTTTACTTTGAATACATTTTTTGTTACATATATAAATACATAATACATACATATATAAAAGTATAGGTTTATGGAAATTTGAATAATTACCAAATTTTGGAAATGACTTCTTTTTAAGAATTTAATTTTGGATTTTATAGAACTTTTGATTTTTTCAATTTTTAGCGTTATGTTTACATCTCATTAAGCTGTTGGTAATATAATTACAAACCAGGAGTTATAAAATTTTTAAAATAATATATTTAAAATACCTTTTTAAACATTCTTCTTTAATATTTACCAATTTATAAAAGCATTTCAGTCATTCTCTTTCATATCTTTCAAAAATGTAAAATAAATTATTTAAAATAATTTAAAATATTTAAACTAAATTAATAATAAATTTATTATAAATTTTAAAATTATTATTTTAAGTGCATTGATTTCTAATGCTTTTAAAAATGCCAATTGACTTAAGAATTTTTGGTGGGTCAGTGTTTTTAAAATTTGTGTGTTTTTTAAAATTTATGTTCTCTAATATAAATTTTTTTATACTTTCAACTGCTAACAACGAGGACCAGGGTTCAAAACCACCAGAGGTACTCCTTGTCCACTATAGAAACTGATTTAGTAAGTGAAGTCAATTTATTTTTAGCTCTAAAATTTAAAATAGAGAGCTTTGAATGTTTAAAGAAAATATGATGCCAATTTAAAATAGCAGGAGTTTTCTTGTTTGTTTAGGAGTTAGGCTTTTAGTTAATAATCTAGTTGTTATTTATTTTTATAATTAAAAATAGACAATTTTACATTGACTATGTTTGTGTTCTGAGTACTAGTTAAAAGATCTCTGGAGGGATTGTTGAGCTTTCATCTTTTTGTTGTTTACAAATGATTTTATTGAAAGGCAGTGAGTTTACTGAGGCCGCTGGAGTGCGATATAATTTTTAATTAAGGTGGACTCAAGAATTAAAGAAATTGTCCTTTTAAGGATTGAAGATAATTGTTGTGGCTTTTGCTGAGGTGAAAAATATGATTCTTGTTTCATAGATCACGAACAACTCATTTAGTTTTTCTGTTCCTGAGGAGAAACTTTACTTCTCTAAGAATTATTTTGAACTTCAATTGACAACCAATAGTTTCTGGAATAATTGAGTATAGAAATGAGATTTTTGGACAACAGAAAAATTATATTTTTATGTGTATTTAAATGAGAGTTTGTTTTATTTTCATTAGATTTATTTTGTAATATAGAAAAGATACCATTTGTTTTAAAACTTTAACTTGACATTGGAAATTTCTTTAACTTGAAAAGGCTCCGAGGGAAGGTCTGCATGTCTTCGTCTATGTTTCCTGGACCCTGGGAGATCTCCATGCGTCCTGGCTTCTGTCTCACCATCTCGTTTATTTTTCAAATGAGATTGACTCAAGATTTTTCCAGTTGGGTTCTCTACAGAAGCAAAACCATTCATGCTTGGATGTGTCTGTATATAGAGAGAGTTATATCAAGAAATGCTTTACAGTTATATAAGTAGACAAATTCCGTCCAGTTCAAGTCCCTCCATCAGAAGTGAGCTGCAGGCTTCTCTGACATGTGTAGCCATGGAAGCCAACCAACAGGAAGCCGGATGATGAAGCAGGAGGGCCACAGACTGGTGGATGCAGAGGTCACTGGATCTGAGGTCGGCTGAATGAATGCAAGGTTGGAGGTCCACTGATGGCTGCTGGTATCAACAGATCAGTGAACCAGAAGGATCCCGCTCCAACCCACAGGACAGGGTAAGAGAGTGTTCAGCTCTGCTCAGGGGCTCTCCCTAGTATACAGAAGGACACGCCCCAATGAAGTGTCATCAGCTGCCCCCAGACGGAGAGTTTGGGCTCCACCGTTACCTTCATCCAGGACTCTCTCCTTGTATTAGGCTGGGTTGACCAGAGAAACAAATCCAATGACTCTCAGGTATGTGTAAGAGAGAGCTTTATATCAAGAAGTAATTGTACATTAGGAAGACATCCCAGCTCTGTCCAGGTCAAGTCCATACGTCCGCTATTAGTCCATAAATCCCTCTTCAGACTCACGCAGCCATGTGCAGTGATACAGGATGCAGGGAGAGCGCAGGCCGCTGGGTGCACAGTTGTGTGGATCCAATGCTGCTGTCTCCGGCAGCTCTCCCAGTGACTCCACACCAGGCAGGTGAAGCAGAGAAAGAGTGAAAGTTTCCAGGATTTCCTGATTGACAGGTTAGCTCTCCGCCTACACTTCAAGTTGATGCAAAATTACGTAACTACCACACTCCCCGAAACAAAACCCACTGCCATCAAGTCAGTTCTGAGGCCCAGCGAGTCTGTTGAACAGGATAAACCTGCCCTGTGAGTTTCTGAGCAGCCCTGTCTTTCTCCTGGTCAGCTGGTAGTTTTGAACTGTGGACTGCAGTTAGCAGCCCAACTCTTAACCATCAAATTGTGTTCAGGCCAACACCCTAAACTAATCATGCCCTGTTAATGCACCAGAGATAACCCATTCTCAAATGAATTGGGATTAGTACCACGTCATGCAGAAGACACAGTCAGTCATCATAACATTAAGTCACCGATGCCTGCTTCAAGGCTCAAACAAATGTCTCTCGTAAGATGGTGTGTTTGTGTTAATCAGCAGCATACGCCGTGAGTGTATTTTTAATTGGTTCTGAATTTTCCCCCTACAGCCAAAACATCCTCAGTGTTACTTGATGAATTGGCTGCACAGAATGGAAATAAGTAGGAAAAATGACATTTCCCCCCAAGAAAGCATTTCTATCAATCTGCTTGATTTGTATAATTTTATGTACCCAGCTTTTATTTATACCCTGTTCTTCTCCTTTCAGCTCAATATGAGTGGGTTTTAACTTATGTCTCAAGCTCATTGATTCTGATTCATAGCAACCCTGTAGGACAGGGTCCTATACAACTGTCCCCGTGGGTTTCCACGACTACAACTCTTTATGGGGGTAGAAAGCCTCCTGATCTCCCTAACTCATTACAGCACCGCCTTCTTTATGAGTCATAATGCATACTGTCTATTTATTGAAAGCTGCAAACATGCATTGTCTTTGCAACACGACTCTTCCCATAGATCATACCAATTAGCCGGACTGTGAATATTATGCTGTTTGGCCGTGACGGGTCTATTATGGAATGTTGAAGACCACAGGCACTCATTTCCCCACACGTTGTCCCCAGAAGATGTTACGTTTCAGCATCCTGGTAGAAACGTCATCTTCCTTTCACGGAGGTGAGACTGAGCAGTCCGATGGATAACCAAATATGCCACCCAAACCCAAGCGAAACTCACTGCCATCGAGTCAGTGCCGACTCTGCGACCCTATAGGACGGAGTAGAACTGCCCCAGGTGCGTGTCTTGTTCGGCCACTCCAGCTGTGTAGCCTCTGAAGACGGCTCGGATCCCAAATCTTTGCATCAAGGTGCTCACCAGCTCCAGGCTCTGGCCTTGGGAGCAGGACTTTGTGACATGATCCATGAGGAGCAGATGCAGCTGCCATCCCTGGTCTCTTGTAACATCCTCCTTGGAGGCCAATGGTCAACGTGCCCCACTCAGGATGTGGTCACTGGGAGTGAGGCAGAGTTTGATTACTCTCCCAGTGACCTGTGCTCACCTTCATGAGTAACGAGAGCCAGTGGGCATCAAGGCCAGTCCAGAGGGACCGTGAGCAGAACTGTGTGCGATACACCTTCCCTTTCTTACAAAGTGCCCCTGGGTGGACTCAAACCTACAACCTTTGCGTGAGCACCTAAGGACATGGATTGTTGTCCTCACTCGGGGCCTCACGGAAGGTACGGCTTCATGTTCTAGATGGAGGGAAGGGTCAGAGGCACAGAAGTCCATGGACAAAGCCTTCCTGGCTGTGGGCGAGGGCCTGACAGAGACATAGTGGGTTCTGTGGGAAACGGCACAATCCTTAATGAGGTGGACATGGTCTCAGGCTCTTTGGGCATGTGGTCAGGAGGCACCGGTCCCTGCAGAAGGACATGGTGAGGGTTAGGGATTGTGTGAGTCTGGGTAGACTAGAGAAACAAATCCATGCACATTCTTACGTGGATAAGAAAGAGCTTTATAGACAAGAGCAATTGAATATTCAGAAAACAGCCCAGCCCAGTCCAGATCAAGTCCATAAATCCGATATTACTCATATGTCCAATACCAATCTACAAATTCCTCTTAGACACATGCAACACATGCAATGACGCCGGATGCAGGAAGCGCACAGGCCGGTGGGTGGGAAGTTCTGTGGATCCAGTGGTGGTGGAAGCATCTCAGCGCTGGTGTGGGTCTCGATGTGGCTCATTCCTGTCCAGGGCTCTCCCTATCCTCAGCATAGATCCATGTGTCTTGTCAGTAGAGAGTTTCTCAGGGAGGGAGTCTTTTCAGTAGTTGTCTCTAAGGGAGTGAGCAGAGAGAGAGAAAGACAGTCTCCTGCCTCCAAAGAGGTATCCCTGTGTTCCCAGAATGCTCAGGAGAAGGCCATGCCCATACAGAGGCCTCCGGGGCTATATCCTGATTGACAGGCGAGACTCCACCTCTTTATTCTTGATCCTCAAATTGACACCAGATTATGCAACTACATCAGGGATCATGTCAACTAGACACTCCTGGCTCAGGGTTTCCTGGATCCAAGCCCATTGATCAGGATGCAGCCAGGTGATGGCTCCTTGAAGGTGTGCCCTTTTGTTCAATAAAAAGACAGAGCAGGGTTGAGTCCTTCTCAGGCCTTTGCCTTCAGGGAGAGCTGGATCTTGCTTCTGGTTCCTCAGTCTCCTGGTGTGCCGGCTGCCAATCCCAGGAGTCATTAACAGACTACCAGGGTGGATTAATTTGTCCAGCTTTGGATTCATTTGCCTCTTGCATCCGCCAGCCTGTGCATCCTGCTCCCTCTGCTGTGTCATGGTCCCCTGTGTCATCTTCCAAGAGTCAGGAGAAACCTGAGAGAACCAGACTAGACTTACCGACGTCCACAACTGTGTCAGCCATTTCTGTATGTATAGATCTTTCTCTCTGTACAAGCACATCCAAGTAATGCTGGGGTTTGTTCTCTAGAGAACCTGGCTGTGATAGGTAGGTTTATTGTGCCAACCTGGCCAATGGGAACGTGGGATTTGTAAGACCGCAGTTTGATTGGAAGGCAAAGAGCTACATGGCTTGGCAAGCCCCGCCATGATCTCTCTCCTGCTCTCTGGTGATCAGACCAGTGTGTGGCTGCCTTAGCCGCTTCTCTGCCTCAACTTGTGAGCTACACTACCTGTGGGACAGCCAACCTGTGGTTCATATAACTAGAGCTTGAGGTTCCTTTGAGATCTGCTTCAGCACACAGCTGGTGTGTACATCGCTTGAGCTGGGGACTGTCAGATCCTGTCATCTTTCTGACTGTCGGTGACCCGTCCTGCTGTTTCATGCCTGTGGCCAGACTGCCTGCATTGCTCTAAGGAAGACTCAGCTGTCTGCTTCCTTGGCCTTGGACCCAGCACCCCTCGTGAGCTGAAGGACTTCCAGTCTATTAAGTGTTTCACGGAAGTGAGTTGAACTAAACCCTCTGTACTGCTGTGTGGACTGATTAGCTGTTATACTCCTTTGTAACATATTTGTCTGTTTATCTATCTATCTTATCTATCTATCCATCTAGCTATCTATGTATCTATGTATCTATCTATCTAATCATAAGTGTCCTGATTTTGTTTCTCTAGAGAGCCCTAACACACTAAACTAACACATGCATCATGCCAGTGCTGAGATGCTTACAACACCACTGCATCCAAAGACTTTCTATCCACTGCCCTGTGATCATCCCACATTCAGCATCATTGCATGTGTTTCGTGAGTCTGAAGAGGACTTTATAGACTGGTATCGGATGGATGGGCTTGGATTGGACTGGCTTGGGATGCTTTCTTAATGTACAACTAACCTTTATATAAAACTCTCAGACACATATCAATCCCTATGTATTTGTCTCTCTAGTCTACCCAGACCGACACAACTTATTTTCCAGCCATAACTCACCAGGCCTTTCTGGTAAGGTGCTGTCTTCTGAGTGGGTTCCCTTGGCCGGCCCTCTGGTTCTTAGCTGAGTGCTTTATCACGGGTGCCAGTGCTTCGTTCCTAGCTGACTTGTTTCTGTGTGTCCCCTCCAAAGCGTTTGTATGTCAGTGTGTTGAGTACGTGATAACACAGTGGAAGCGCGCACAGGAGGTCTCAAGTTGGTTTCTTCCCGCTACTATTTTTTATCCTTTGTGACACTGTTTTATTTCTTGCTTTACTTAATACATTAAAAATAATGGTTTGCTGTTGCATTCAAAGATTAAGAGCAATCATAACAGATGATACCGGGGAATGGAAACCAGAGACAATTTCTTTTTTCTTTTAAATTGCTTTATTGGGGGTTCTTACACCCCTTATAACATTCCATACATCAGTTGTATCAAGCACATTTGCATATATGTTGCCACCATCATTTCTAAAACATTTTCTACTTGAGCCCTTGGTATAAGCTCCTCTTTTTTACCCCCTCTCCCACCCTCATGAATCCTTCATCAATTATATATTATTATTTCATATCTTACACTATCCATTGTCTCCCTTCATCCACATTTCTGTTATTCGTCCCCTTTGGGGTGTGGGGTGTGGCTATATAGCCAACCTTGTGATTGGTTCCTCTTTTCTCCCTCTTCCCCCTCCTCGGCCATCCCCCTCCCCTCATGGTATCGCTTTTCTCAGGACTTTTCCGGAGGGGTTTATCTGTCCTGAATTCCATGTTTTGAGAGCTCTTATCTGTACCAGTGTGTGTTCTCTGGTCTAGCCAGCTTTGTAAGGTAGAGGTGGGTCACTGTAGGGGTGCGTGTGAGGAAGCATGTAGGAACTGGAGGAACAATGTGTGTTTGTTGTTGCTCTGCAACACCAGGTTGAATCGCCCCTTCCTTGTAGTCCTTCTATTGGGAGGGCGGGGGGGGGGGGGGGGGCAGGTGTGTCCTGTTGTTAGAAGGGAGAATTGGCCTTTGAAGCAAAAAAGGAAGAGGAAGGAGCATTTGTTCAGAATCATCCAGTTACCTTTATAGAACCTATATTCAACCAAGGTGAGGTTGTTCCAGTAAGTTACCTAGAGTGGTAGTTGGACAGGATGGAGGTTTGGTTTTGGGGGGAAATAGCTTATTCTTTAGGATATCACCTCGGGGTGTCTTAATTCTGACTCGGCACCACCGAGCACTTGTTACTTCATCTCTGCCCTGCCTCTTCTAAGAACCCTTGGGCCGAGTGTGTTCAAACACTCAGTAGGAGACCCCTGGGGAAAGTAAGACGTAACAAGTTCTTCCATCTAAAGTGCAGGGAGAGCCTTCCATCTTATGTGGCATTTAAGGGTGTGCTGTGGGTGTAGAAGAAGCAGCATTTCCAGGGTGGATTTTAATTCAAAAGTTTCCACTTGAGCGTTTCTATCCTTGGAAACGCACTCAAATGAAATGATGTAGTTTCATGGACTCCACTGCATCCTCCCTCTCTGTTTCTCGCTCTCTCTCTTTCAGGTAACAACACACACACACACACACATCTAAATAAACACAGCGTGTTGGAAGGAATAAAAACACTAAACCAGCATTGAACACATGAAAAACAAAGAGCATGACCCACTCAGCTTGGCGAGCATCAATTAGCCCTCCTCCAGTGGAATGGCCATCAGTTGTCTTTTTTCTTTTAAGCAGAAGGTTATCTGTTTCCCTGTCAGGACAATTTTACTTCCTTCTATTGTTAAATGCCCTCAGAAGTCGACATACCTTAAGTACTAAACCACCCTTACTGGGGAAGAATTTCCATATAATAAGACACACGCATCTGAAGTACACAGTTGAGATTTCACCAGTACATAATCCTGTGCCAACACCCCCACATCCAAGATGTAGAGCATCCACTGCAGCCCCCAAAGCAACTTTTATTACGGTTCCTCATGTTGTGTTGACCCCCCACCCATAAATTTTTTTCTCTGCTCCTTCATCACTGTAAATTTGCTACTGTTATGAATCAGGTGACCCCTGTGAAAGGGTCGTTCAACCCCCAAAGGGGTCACGACCCACAGGTTGAGAACTGCTGGTCTAGAATTTCTGGGACCATGAAGGCTGGATGTGCCCTTGAACCTGTTGCCAGATATTCTCTTTGAACCTAAATTCTTAAAAGACAATAACTCCTGAAGTCTTGCTGAAAATCAAACTCGTGTGTAGCTTACCTGCAAAAGACTCCCTGCCTTGAGCATTGTGCTCTTTCAAAGACCTAGCCCTGTGGGATCCAGCTGACCATGGCAACCGGAGAGGCGTGATGAAAATGAGGAGCTAATGCCAAGGGCTGAAGTAGAAAGGAAATGCTTTGAGAATGATGATGGCAACAAATGTCCAAATGTGATTGACAGATGGATTGTGATAAGAGTTGTACAAGCCCCCAATAAAATGATTTTTTAAAAAGAAAGTAACAAAAAACAGTACCTTAAAGGAGGGAAAGATTTCTTATATGTGCGACAAATGTACTAATCATAAAATAAGTTATTGGAAAATTCAACTCTGTTATATACTAAAACTCTTTTTCATTCAAAAGAGAATTTTAAAAAAGGTTAAGGAGGAAAGACTGTTTAGGACGAAGAACTCAAGTCAGGAGGAGGGGATTGCGGCACCATGCGAAATGAGACATCTGTGTAAAAGTTTTTTACTTGCTTTGCTTTCATCTGTGTGCATTCTCAAGAACAATGCAAATAGAACTCATTACTTAAGAAAGAGGGAAGGGCAGACAGTGCTGGGAAGTGAATGAGCCAAGGGATGCTTTGTCTATCTGTTTTCAAGAATGGCTGGTGGATGCTTCAGGTTTCAGTCTGGAGAATAAGGTCTGAGATCAATGAGGTATGTAACTGACCGCGGATGCCTTCTCTCCAGGTGCCTGTGAGTCCTTACCAACCCCCACCATGAAACGGTCGTGCAGTTGGCTCTGACCAGGTGAAACCCAGAGGTCTGTAATTCATCAGAACCCCTGTTCCTCATTGCAAAAATCCCCAGAAAACCACGGGAATAACAAAATCCTTTGTTTTGTTCTCAAAGACCATCCAATTTAGCGTTACCACAGTCAGCTTCAATTCTGGGTGCCCACAGGTGTTTCTGTGTACAACTATGATGATATGGTTGTTTTAAATTATATTTTTTTCTAAATTAAAGCACCGGATCTCCCTTCAAAGCAATTGTGGGTGAGCAGACACTTCCAAATTTTTATTTGGTAGTCAAGGGACACTATAAAATGACCGTGTTGACAGATGCAAAAGTATGAATGGATGGGGGAAAATAACCCGATTGACAGGAAGTTAAACATTAGGACTTACTTCCTAGGTACCCACTGATGTTGTGGAAACACCAACCTCTCGTTGCACAGAGGAGTGCCTGACCTGTGAGTGACACTCATGGTTGGAAGGCACCAGTGTGAAATACTAGTGATTAATGCAGTGTGTTAGACCAGGTAGACTAGAGCAACAACTCCAGGACACTCAGCTGTGTGTAAGAGAGAGCTTTACATCCAGAAATAATTACGTATCCAGCAAACATCCCAGCCTAGTCCCGAACAAGTCTATACTAATCCGTAAGTCTGATACTAGACCATGAATCCCTCTTCAGGCCCCTGCAGCCAGGGTCAATGATGCAGAATGCAGGCACGTCACAGGCTGAAGGACGCAGAGTTGAGTGAGTCCAATGACATGGTCTCTTAGCTCTCCCAGGGACGTGACAGCAGGCAGGTGAAGCCATAGAGACTGGGGGAGGTTCTCAGGACCCTCCTATGGGAGGTCACGCACACCAGGAGGCACCATCCAGCCGTGACCTGATTGACAGGCTAAACTCCACCCCTACACTTCAAGTTGGTACGAGATCATGTAACTCCAATATGCACTGAAGAATACAAGCAACTACATTACTCTAGCACATCTCTCAGGCTTACGGAAATGGTTACAATTCCTTTCAATGATACCCATTCCTCACAAACCGGCTCCTCTTTTACTAGACCAGCATGACTGTTGTCTTATATCTACTCTGTAAATATCAGAAGTTACTTTTCAGATATGCATTCAACATTTATCAAGGAATAATTTTATCGGGGTCTCGTACAACTCTTATCACAATCCGTGCACCCATGCATGTGTCCAGCGCATGTGTACACGTGTTGCCTTCATGATTCTCAAAACATCTGCTTTCTACTGGAGCCCTTGGCATCAGCTCCTCATTTTGCCTCCTCCCTCCCCGCTCTCCCTCCCTCATGAACCCTTGATAATTCATGAATTATCATTATTATTTCATGTCTTACACTGTCTGATGTCTCCCTTCACCCACTTTTCTGTTGTCCATCCCCCAGGGAGGGGGTTCTATGTAGATCATTGGAATCAGTCCCCCTTTTCTCCCCCACTTTCCCCTTACCCTCCTGGTATGGCTACTCTCCTTGCTGGTCCTGAGGGGTTTATCTGTCCTGGATTCCCTGTGTTTCCAGCTCTTATCTGTACCAGTGTCCATGCTCTGGTCAAGCTGGATTTGTAAGGTAGAACTGGGATCATGGTAGTGGGAGAGGTTGCTTTAAAGAACTAGAGGAAGGTTGTATGTTTCATCGTTGCTACACTGCACCCTGACTGGCTCGTCTCCTCCCTGCGATCCTTCTCCAAGGGCATGTCCAGTTGCTGACAGATGGGCTTTCGGTCTCCACTCTGCACTCCCCCTTGTTCACAATGATATGATTTTTATTCTGGGTCTTTGAGGTCTGATACCTGCCCACATCGACACCTCGTGATCACACAGGCTGGTGTGTTCTTCCATGTGGGTTTTGTTGCTTCCGAGCTAGATGGCCGCTTGTTTATCTTCAAGCCTTTAAGACCCCAGACGCTATATCTCTTGATAGCCGGGCACCATCAGCTTTCTTCACCACATTTGCTTTAATATGGTGTCTTGAAATTCCAAAGGTAAATTCAAGAACAAATTCTTTTTTGTTGTTGCAAAAACTCCAAACCGATATGATACATGTCCTTGCGTTTCTACTGGAACCCACGAGGACTTGGGCAAAACTCCCCGTCCCTGTTTCCCTGTTTGCTCAGAATTTCAGTGAATCTATTTCAGATGTGAGCACTGTAGCAGGAATAGGCGAGATCCAGGTTACATACAGCACTGATGAAACACATAGCATTCTTCTCACCCTTTAACGCTTCTGCACCATCATGACCCCGGCTCTACCTTCAAATCCGGCTAGACCAGAGCATGTGCACGGGCACAGGTAAGAGCTCTCGACACAGGCAATGCAGGACAGATACACCCCTTGGGAACAGGACTGGGAGTCTCAATACCTTAAGAGTAGGGGGAAGGTGGGAGAAATGGGGAACCAATTGCAATGAACGACATATAACCCCTCACTCCCCCGACCCCCAGGGGGGCAGACAGCAGAAACCTGGGTGAAGGGAGTGGATGGTATAAGATATGACAATATTAATAATTTGAATTTATCAAGGCTTCATGTGGTTGGGAGGATACGGCCGGGAGGGAAAAAGAGGAGCTGTTACCATGGGCTCCCAGTGGAAGGAAACTGTTTTGAAAAGGATGATGGCAACATCGGTACAAATGTGCTTGGGACAGTTGATGTATGAATTGCTATAACGCTATAAGAGCCCCCAGGAACATGATTCACAGAAACCAAACCAAACAAACAAAAATGGGCTAGCTGTCTGCAGCAGGAGCCCCGGTGGTGAAGCGGTTAGGAGTTGGGCTGCGGACCCCACGGTTGGCAGCTTGAAACCATCAAGAGCTCTGCGGTAGAAAAACTGGGCTTTCTGGTCCCATACACGTTTATAGTCTCGGGAACCCACTGGGTGTAAGTTAGCAATGACTCAATGGCAGTGAGGGAGGTGACTTTAACAGCGGTGCCACGGAAGAAAGGCCTGGTGATCCCCCTCAGTCGAAATGACACCAAGGGAACCCCCTGGAGCGGACACATGGGGTGCTCCTGAGTCCAATGAATGATTCATGGAGGTGGTGTGGGGAGTGCACTTTACCGACACACCTCCAAGTCGATCAGCATGGGGGCTTCTTGCAGGATGGCTTGCAGAGAGGACGACTCTGCAGGAACGGGCCCAGAGCCTCTCTCTCCCCCTTCTGCTTCTTCCTCTCCATTCTCACTGGTCCTTAGGTGACCCTGCAAGCACAGCGCCCAAGGAGCGTGACGGATCCTCTTACAAGCCTTCAACGCGCTCCTCCTTCATTCTTTGTGCCCTGGGGGCACCTTTGCAGGAAGTTCCTGGAACACTGTCGCATTGTGCTGCGGGGAATCCTGCCTGGTTTAAAATAGGAGGGGGGGGGCGTCGCTTCCTTATTCAATCTGTGGGTCTCTCACCATTGCCCAATCTGTGTGCTGAGCGAATCACCGGGAAAACGGCATTACAGGAAGAAGGATGCAGCGCCAGGATGTGAGGAAGGCTGATTAACCACCTGCGATGGGCGGATGACACCACCTCGCTTGCTGAAAGTGAGGAGGACTTCAAGCACTCGGCCGATGCAGCTCAAGGAGGGCAGCCTTCCGTGTGGACGATGACGACTCAGTGTCAAGACCAAATCCTCACACCTGGACCAGTAGTTTGCACCATGGGAAATGGAGAGGAGATCGAAATTGTCGATGATGTTTGTTTGTCTTGCTTGGATGCACAAGCAATGCTCCTGGAAGCGGTAGTCACAAGTCAGTGCTCACAGGAGCATTGCATGGGGTGAATTTGCTGCAGGGGACCCCCCACCCCCACCCCGCTTAAAGCGCTGAAAAGCAAGGATGGTTTGCTGTGAGAACTAAGATGTGCCTGTGGTGTATCTGTGGTGGAAATTGGGGGTCCCAGGATCACAGAGTCTCCAGTCATGCCTTAGCTACCCTGTGCGTTTAGTAATTTTTATGGTGTGCTTGTCATTTTGACATAATCTTGAGAGTCTTAAAAAAATTTTTTTTAATCCTAAGATTATTTGGGCGCATTCTTCATGAGAGCTGTTGAAGATTTCACAGTCAAATAAAATAATATACATATCTATTTAATAAATCTTTGTATTGGAGCCTCTAACTGCGCTTATAATAATCAATACACCCAGATAAGTCCTGTAGAGAAAGACTGCAATTTCCTGGGCTGACTAAGCGAATGGTAGGAATTAACCCCTTAATTGCCTCAGTGCAGGGTCCTCACCATGCCTATTAATGGTCTGAAAGAAATTCAACGGAGGCATAATTCAACCTGAGACTCAAAACGGATTTGGGGCATTTGCTGTGCCGTAGACCCCAAAACCTAGTTCTCAGAACGCACACTCTAATACCACTCTCTCCTCTGAATATGGGGCGTGTTCAACTCGAACCCAAAGTTCATTAGCTTCCCCGGCCAATCAAGGTTTATATCGTTGATAAGTTTCCTAACAAATGTGTTTTTATTCGACATCCATAAAACGTTGGAAAGCTGGGGAAAGTAGTTACGTTTATACAGAGGATGAGCCCTGAAAATGCTCACAACATTTCCACATGCAAACCCCCGGGAGTGATTAGTCGACTCAGTGGCAATCTGCACCACTGGCGAGTGGGATCAATTCTAATTCATGCACCGGGTCGTCTTGCAGAGTTCTGGAACTCTCCGAGCCCAAGATGTCAGTCTTTCTTCTACTTCCAATATGTTCTTTTGTAAACTTATATGTTTCCACATTGTTTCATTACGGTTTTGGAATGTCTGAAGAGAGATGACAAAATTTGATGTGACCATGGCTAATTCTTCTTAATAATTTTAAAGCGAAAAACCTGAAGGAAATTTCTGAATTAATACAAAGTAAAAAGAAAAAAACAGATTGAAAACCAAACCTTTTATTTCCATTTAAAGTCGGAACGAATGACAATGTCCTGTGATACAATATTGACTCTTCGTTTCATGAAGCTTCAGATATCATTCAAGCCAAGAAGTTACTAAACATGTGAATTAAGTGTATAGGTAAGTGCATCGATTCAAACGAAATAAGGTTGTATTAAAAAATCATTAGACTTATAAGCTAATAGGTAAATGTAAACCACAAAGATGTCAATGTCTACTGTCATCATCTGATACAACATGAGAGTGACATTTATGATGCACAAGCAATCTCCTACCCTGTCTGCACAACTCTAGTCTAGAGCCATGCTTCCCAGCCTATGGGTCCCAACCCCTTTGGGTGTCGAACGACCCTTTCACAGGGGCTGCCTGATTTATAACAGGAGCAAAATTACAGTGCTGACGGAGCAACGGGAATACTTTTATGGTTGGAGGGTCGCCAGCACACGAGGAACTGTATGAAAGGGTCGCGGCTTTAGGGAGGTTGAGAACCACTGCTCTTCAGGCAAACGTGACCTATCATTGAGAAGACAGCACCCCAGCTCTGTCCTGGAGCAGTACGGAAGGAGACCAGATAATTGTACAGAGGCTGGGCGTCAGCAGCACAATCTATAAGCAGTAAATCAAGGTTACCTAATTACCCAGAAGGATGGCAGTGGGTTTGGTTTCCCTGTCTCATTATTGAGGACGACCAACCCTGTAATCATACCAATTTCTTTTCCCTAACAATTTCCTAGATGATGAAGCAAAGATAGCAGCTCCAGGGGGAACTGCCCCATACAGTGGCCCATGGCTTATGTTAGTTGTGCAAGCAGACTTGCAACATCATTATCCCGGAAGCAACCGGTAGATTTGAACCACTGACCTTTGGCTTATCTTCCATGCATGTAGCCACGGCACTAGCATGGCTCCTGCATAGGAAACCTCTGTCACAGGGCTGAATGTCTCTCATACCAGCCAGGCAGAGGGCTTCTGAGGCTTTACATCTTCAGGGGAGTAGAGCAGCGGGTGGATTTGAAGCACCAACCTTGCAGCTCGTAGTCCAAGGCTTCCCAGAGCACAGCCCCATGAGTCATAGAGCACAGAGGCATATCCGATCAGCAGTGCACTGATGGACCTCTTGTGCTATGGACACCCAGGAAACCCTTGTCCACAGGACTGAGCAGAGTCTCTCCAGTGGTGACCTCGGGGGTGGGAGGGCGGGGGTTAGCAAGAGGCGCACGCTTGCCTCCCGGGTGTCATGAGATTTCTCAGTCGCTCTGCAGGAGGGATTCTCAGGGTCCATCGGGTTGTTGACTCTGACTCAGTGACCCCCTGGTGAGTAAGTAGGACAGTCCCTGCAACGTCCTGGGCTGAGGTTTTTATGGGCACACACCGATTTTGGTTTTGATTTACTATTCTTATAGCCGAACTCACTGAAAGGCATGGCGCATAGCTTCCTACAGAACGGGCCCCGGTTTCACACAAAGGAGAAAAAGATAGAAGACATGGGAGGGAGGCTGGCGCACACCCTCGTGGGCATGCCCTCTCCGTGGTTCCTGCTACTGTGTCATCTGAGTGACTTTCAACTCAGGGGACTCAGCTTCCAGCACCGACCCAGGCGTCTTCCTTACATAAACACGATGACTGTCCTTCAGGGTCCCCGCCCTCTGCCCAGGGTGCATTCTACACTTGAACCTGGCTTGTGTTTTCACCCTGCACTTCAGACCGGTGTGCAAGATGAGAAAACTCTTGGATCGTGTGCTGGCCGTCTGTGATCCCTTTGAGGAAACTTGAGATGTCATAGCTTGACTCTGTGTGCTCGATGATTTTATTGTGTGCTTGTCGTTGCGATGTATGATCTTTATTGTGACATGTGATCTTGAGAGCCCTGTGGCACATGCTTCATGAGAGCTGTCAAAGGTTTAGCAGCCGATTAAAGTACTGTTATGTCATCGGATGAGCTCTTGGCTGTGATGGCTTGTGTATTGCCGGAAGCTATGTCACTAGCATTTCAGATACCTGCAGAAGCATCCAAAGGGAAGAGGTTTCCACACAGCTTCCAGACTAAGCACAGGCTACAAAGAATGAAGAGGCTGTCCGGTTCCGATGGATTCGCCCCGGAGACCCTGATGAACAGCACTGGTCCATTCTCAGATACTGAAAAGTCTCTTGAGTCGCCGCAGAGCATTGTCAGGCTTAGTGCCAGACGCTGAGTCCCTCGGGTCTGCAGGCTCTCAAAATACGCCCGAGGAAGAGCTGCCTTCTCAAAACAGAGTCCTTCTTGTTGATATGGATGGAATCAAGACTCCGGGCTTTCGTTAGCTGACGGCATGACTCACAGAGTGAAAACGACCGCAACTATTTATTCATTCGTGGAACTTGGAATGAATAAAGTACGAATCTAGGAATATTATCGATTGTCATTGTTTTCGTTGTTAGTTTCGGTCGAGTTGGCTGCAACCCACAGAGACTCTGTGCACCACAGAAGGAGACAGTGCATGGTCCTGCGCCAACCCTCCCAATCATTCCTGCTCCTGAGCCCACTGGTGCAGCCACTGGGTCGACTCACTCGTAGACTTAGAAGTCATCAGAAATGAATCCTCACCCCGAGGGCTGATTTAGCCAATTTACAATTGGACAGTCGTCTCATTTACTATGCCAGCAATGACAAATTCAAGAGACAGGACATCACATTTGTTTTCTAAAGAGACATTTCAAGATTTATCTTGAAGAACAATGCTTTCTGAATAGGATCATATCTAGCTGCACTCAAGGAAATCCAGCCAACGCAATAGATAATCGAATGCATTGGCCAACCACTAAAGTTAATTATGAAAACGTTAAATCTTCCGTCTGAAGACAATTAAACCCATAATCTAGATGCATTGGGAATTATTAGCAACTAAAATACAAGTGCAAGAAGCAAATAAGAATGGGCAGAAATTTAAAATATGGTCTTGGTAATGGAAATGGGGCTTGGGATCACATGGTAGAACTTTGTAAGAAGGAATGATGTCTTCATCACAAATCCTTTGTGTGGTTTTTCCAACGACACAAACGACAACAATACACATGGACCTTTCCAGATGCAAGACACAAAAATTACGTTGCGTACCTCTGTGAAAAGAAACGATCCAGAAGCTAAATAAAGGTAGCTAATGTGGGAGCATCTGCTGACAAGTCTTCTTGCTACCAGCAAGAAAATAGAGGTGGGGTGAAGGAAGACAGAGTTTAGAGAAAAAAAACCTTCCCTTAGACCTGTTCTTGTGGCCAACTTCCTGCTGCAACACAGCCGGACAAACAGAAACAGAGTGAAACAGAAAGAAAGCAATAAAAATCCCCCGAAAATGGACCAATCGACAACACGACAATACACGGAGTCAAGAGTTGTCAAAAGATTTCATGGTGCTGGGATCCATCGTCGAAGCTTATGGAAGCGGCACAGGAAGAATCCGACAGATTGCCACAGTGGACGCATCTGTACAGGACCCCCTTCAGAGGGTGGAGAAGCAAGGTGTCATTTTGTGGACTAAGGTATACCTGATGTGACCTTCGACACTCTGCCTTGCTCCACATGCCTATGACCGTTGGAAAGCGACTGCGGCAGATCCAAGAACTGATGCCATTGAATGGTTGCGACAGCACCTGCATTCGAACTTCTAGCCTTCTGGACGCGGAGACAAAAAAAGCCTGTTCCTCAACGCCGCCTCTTGGGGGTGTTTCTGGAACAGAGATGCCGGGGGACGAAGACGTCATCGGTCCACGGCTCTGTTGAGCTGGTCTCTGGACGATGGTTGGCTTGTGTGACAACACTGAGGTTGAGAGTTAAAACCGGAGCGACTGGTCATCTGCAGAGCAGCAGGTTCAAGTCGGTACCGGGACCAGCTGCCTTGAATTGTGTCTGACACCGGCTGAGCCCCCCTGTGTGCCACAGTACAAGTCTGGATACATGATGGGTTTGGTGGTGGTGGTGGTAGTGGGGTGGGGGAGGGGGAACTGATTTTAATTAAGGGATGGCTCCAAATGAGCCTGTCGGCTGAAATTGAAGTTTACATTCTAGTTCACTTAGGGGACCTGGCCCAGAGCAGTGACCTCAAGGACCGTATGCACTGGATCTGATGGATGGGAGTCAAATTTCATCACATCTTTCAGTGTGGTAAACTGAGTCAGAGAAGAGTTCCAGGCACTTTCTCCTGTCTACACATCATCCCCACTGTATGCTCCCATAACAGTGCCCCTCCATGAGAACTCCCACGAGCACAGGGCTGACCACCATGAGCTAGCAGCCCTTATCTACAGGACACTCAGGGACAGCCACCTCCCCTCTGCCGTCCCCAAGGATAGTATCAGACGTCTCCCCCAAATGAGCTCAGGGACTGTGAGAGTTAAGATACTTCCCACCGATAGAGATCTATGCACATATACTTATATGTTACATATTAAGGTAGCAGATACTCAAGTCCTCCCTCAACGCAAGAACACGTTGTTCTCACAATACTGCATTCTGTGATGCTCACATTCCCGACACGATCGCTCAAGGCAAAACGGGTGCATAAGCAAATGCGGTGAAGGAAGCTGATGGTGTCTGGCTATCAAAAGATATAGCGTCTGGGGTCTTAAAAGCTTGAGGATAAACAAGGGGCCATTTACCAGAGAAGCAACAAAGCCCACACGGAAGAAGCACACCAGCCTGTGAGATCATGAGGTGTCAAAGGGAGCAGGTATCAGGCATCAATGACCCAGAATAAAAAAAGCATATCTTTGAGAATGAGGGTGTGTGTGGAGTGGAGTCCCAAAGCCCATCTGTAGACAATTGGACATCCACTCACAGAAGGGTCATGGGGAGGAGACGAGCCAGTCGGGGTGCAGTGTAGCACTAACGAAACTCACGTCTTTCCTCTAGTTCTTCAATACTTCCCCCCACACCCCACTGTCATGACCCCAATTCTACTTTACAAACCTGGCTAGACCAGAGGGTGTGCACTGGTACAGAGAAGCTAAATAGGATTGATGTGAATGAGGGGGAGGGCAGAGTGGAGACCCAAAGCCCACCTTTAGACAATTGGACAGTTTCTTACAAAAGTGTCACAAGGAAGAGAAGAGTCAGTCAGGGTGCAGTGTAGCACCCATGAAACATGCAACTTTCCTCGAGTTCTTTAATGCATCCTCCCCCCAAATATCATGACCTCAACTCTACCTTACAAAGCCAGCTAGACCAGAGCATGCACACTGCTACAGATAAGAGCTGGAAACACAGGGAGTCCAGGACAGATAAACTCCTCAGCACCAACAATAAGAGTAGTAATACCAGGAGGGGGTGGGGGAGGGAGGGTGAGAAAGGGGGAACCAACCACAATGATCAACATAATACTCCCTCTCAGGGGGACAGACAGCAGAAAAGTGGGTGGAGGGAGATAGCTATTGGTGTAAGCCATGAAAAAAAATTTTTTTTTACATAATCAATGGCTCAAGAGGGAGGATGGGGGAAGGAGGGGGGATAAATTAGGAGCTGATACCAAGTGGTCAAGTAGAGAGCAAATGAGTTGCAAATGATGATGGCAACAAATGTATAAATGTGCTTGACACAGTGGATGGATGGGTGGATGGATGGATGGATGACGGATGGATGATGGATGATGGATGATGGATGGATGATGGATGATGGATGGATGATGGATGATGGATGGATGACGGATGGATGATGGATGGATGATGGATGGATGATGGATGGATGATGGATGGATGGTGGATGGATGATGGATGATGGATGGATGACGGATGGATGATGGATGGATGATGGATGGATGGATGATGGATGATGGATGGATGGATGGATGATGGATGATGGATGGTTGGATGGATGATGGATGATGGATGGATGGATGGATGATGGATGGATGATGGATGGATGATGGATGATGGATGGATGATGGATGGATGATGGATGGATGATGGATGGATGGATGATGGATGGATGATGGATGGATGATGGATGATGGATGGATGATGGATCATGGATGGATGATGGATCATGGATGGATGATGGATGATGGATGGATGATGGATGGATGATGGATGGATGGATGGATGATGGATGGATGCTGGATGATGTATGATGGATGATGGATGGATGGATGGATGGATGATGGATGGATGATGGATGAATGGATGATGGATGATGGATGGATGATGGATGATGGATGGATGGATGGATGGATGGATGGATGATGGATGATGTATGATGGATGATGGATGGATGGATGGATGGATGATGGATGGATGATGGATGAATGGATGATGGATGATGGATGGATGATGGATGGATGGATGGATGATGGATGATGGATGGATGGATGGATGATGGATGGATGGATGGATGGATGGATGATGGATGGATGATGGATGGATGATGGATGGATGAATGGATGATGGATGATGGATGGATGATGGATGATGGATGGATGGATGATGGATGGATGGATGATGGATGGATGATGGATGAATGGATGATGGATGATGGATGGATGATGGATGATGGATGGATGATGGATGATGGATGGATGATGGATGATGGATGGATGATGGATGGATGGATGATGGATGGATGATGGATGATGGATGGATGATGGATGGATGGATGGATGGAAGATCTATTCTTATAGCTTATCCCCCAAATAAAATGATTTCAAACAAACAGAGGAAGGAATATAAATTCGTGTCTTTTACACAGAGCGGCTGCCCAGACATCCACCTGACAGAGAACCCTGATTACCAGGGCCATTTTAACAACCGGTTTGCTGACTCAACAAAGCCTTAGGCATGAGTTCTCCTGCAGCTGGGAATGTGTGAACCCCACTGCTGCCTGGGACATGGTTTCCAGCATCACAACACAAGCCACCACAGGAAGCCAAACTGACCAACCAATACTGTGAAGTGGAGGCTGTCGTGTACAAAGTAGAATGATGCCATGGGGGAAGGAGGAAGAATTTCTCTTTCAGGGACTTTGGATTTATTTCAATGGTGGTGGAATGCTCGGGAAAAGGTTGTGCAAGGGTATCGCCAAGGGCACCGAATTACACATGGAGACGTCGTTGAATTGGAGAATGTCTTGTGTGTATTTTCCCACGTTTAAAGAAAATTAATAATTGCATGAAAAACAATGAGTACAAGGAAGAGGAAACTGCTGTGAAATAGATAATGATAGTGAATTTATAACTTGATATGATTGAGTTATGAATTTTTCTCTGAGCATTGCCCTGGCTGCATCCTCTAGGTTTGCTGGATTTTCTTTGTTTCATTGGGTTTGAATTTTGTTGTTGTTGTTGAACAGTCAGAACCGCAGGCGACTCCAAGGGAGAAGGACAGGCTTCTCTGCTCCAGGAAACAGTGACTGTCTCAGAAACTGCCCACGTGGTAGTTCGACCCGCCCTACAGTTGGCATCAGCTTGATGGAAGTGAGTGTCACGGTGTTGAAGGAGAGCCACTGATTAAGTGCTCAGGTGCTAACTGCAAGGGCCAGAGGTTCAAATCCACCCGAGTCTCCACAAGAGAATGACCTGGTCGATCTCTTCCCATAAAGATCACGGCTTGGGGGATCCCGTGGAGCAGTTCTGCTTGGTCACATGGGTCACAGGCCCCAAACAGCAGCAACTAGACAAAGAAAGAAGGTTCACGGTGCGATTCAGCAGACATGGCATCCCATGTATCCCTCTCTCGTGACCACCACTGGAGAAAGTCTGCTCACTCCGATGACGAGGACTCTCATCTAGTCACAGACACCATTTCATGGAGATCTGCGTGGAAAGATATTTTGGTGCACTGCGGATTATATGTTAGTATGTGTTCTTTGAACTCTGGCAGTGGCGCCTGGGAAGCATCGAGTGCTAACAGCAAGGTCGATGGTTCAAGCTCACCAGCTTCTCCAAGGGAGAAAGAGGAGGCTCTCTGCTCCCATCAACGTGGGAGCTTCAGAATCCCTACATGGGGGTCGCTGTTTGAGGGAACTGACTTTGTGGCAGTGTGTTTATTCTTTAAAGAGCCCTGGCAGTACCGGGGTGAAAGCACTTGTATCCTAACCACAATGTCAATGGTCAAACCCACCATTATCTTCTAGGGAGAAACCTACGATAGTCTGCTTCCATAAAGAGATAGAGTGTGGGAAACCCACTGGAGCCCTGCTGCACTGTCCTACAGGAGGGCTACGGATTCGAATCGGCATTCGGTTAGGGCTTGTATGGCAGTTACGTCATCTTCTGTCAATTGGAGTGAAGGGATGGAGTCTAGTCTGTCAACCAGGTCATAGCCAATGAGGCCTCTGTGTGGGGATGGCCTTCTACCGAGGATTCTGGGAACTCCTGTGTTCCTCACTGGAAACAGGACACACACTCCCTGCTTCACACTCTGTTGACAAGCCACATGAATCTCTGCTGAGGAAAGCCAGAGCCCTGGAGTAGAGCAGCCACACGGAGACCGCGCTAGCACTGAGAACCTTCCACAAGACTCCACACACTGGCCTGTGGTCTTCCTGCTTTCCGCTTCATTGCATGTGCTGTGTGAGCCTGAAGAGGAATTTATGGATCCGTATCAGACATATGGGCTAATATCAGACTTAAACTGGGCCAGGCTGGGTTAGTTTCTTAATATATAATTGTTCTTTGGTATAAAGCCCTCTCATACACATTTGAGTGTGTCTGGATTTGTTTCTCTGGTCAACTCAGACTGACGCAGCTTAGGATCATATCAGTAGAGATGGATTCAATGGACGGAATCAGTTAGGAATCAGTAACTTGAAAGAGCAAAATAGTTGCCAGGAAGAAAAATCATTTATTAATGATCGTGCATTCGTGACATGGGAGAGAAAGTATGATTTGAGGGCAAAGAGGCTTTTATCTTCAGATTGATGATGATTCTGTTGCCATGGAGAGGGGATCATGCCTGCATTCTTGATGCCAACTTCTTCTTTAAGACATGCAACAACATACAGACGGACAACATCACTGAACTGGTTTAGACATTTCCAGGAGGATAGAGGGGAGGTAGCAGAGGGGTGCAGAGAAAAGACATTCTTAAGATGAGCGTGGGTGTTCGCATGAGAAATTCACACACCCCAAACTCATAGGAGCGTGTGCCTGTCAAGGGTTAAGAGTAGGCGTCTCTGTTTCCTGTGTCTAGTTGCGAAAAGCCCAAGTGAGACTCAAAATTGTAACTATAAATATTGTTTTTAAACTCCTACTTACTGGAAAAAACGACTATCAGAGGGCAGAAGTGTCACCTAATTGATATTCCCAGGACAGTCATCTGAAAGAGAATGGGAAGGACAAGGAAGGAAAGAGAAGACATGAAATGAACAAACAGCTGGTCATTTTCGTGCATCCCCATTGATCACCCTTAAAGTGACAGATTTCCAAAAAAGATGAGCCTGAGGAGGACATTGGAAAGCCCCCTTCCCCCCATCCTCTGAGGCGAGCCTCGCAGTGGAAAATCCGGCAAAACTTTTTTTCTATGGGTTGCGGGAAGGAGTGACTTTACCTGAATCCATGGCATTCACTATGTTCTCTACAGGGATGTCATTCTCTTTGACCACGTCCACAAAAGCCTCATAGTCTTCCTTGGGGACCTCACCGTCTCTTGCTGCATATCAGGGAGGGTGTAAGGCCAGAGGAAGAAGCATCAGTGCCCGTCAGAACTACCGCACTTTCAAGATGACAAAGCTCGACTGTGGGGTCCTCACTGGGTCCTATTTCGTGGAGTCCAAATAGAGTCCCCTCCTTGTGCCTCTCCTTATGAAGACAGAGGGCCTGAGCCTTCAAAGAGGAACAACCTGGGCTGCTAATCAGTGAATGCCAGTGACAATGAGTTTGGTTTATGTGGCTATTTGATAAGCTCTACTGAGACAATGAAGGACTCCTGGGGATGCTGTGAAGTCCCTGGGGGATAAGAGATGAGCTGGGTGTGATCCACAAGGTCAGTAGTTCAACACCAATAGCAGCTCTGAGGGACTTAAGATAAAAAGATAGGACTCTCTACTCCTATAAGGAGTTACTGTCTGGAAACACAAAGAACTCATGTCCTCTGTCCTGTAGAGTTGCTATGAGTCAGCATCGACTCTGTGGCTGTGAGGGTTTGGTTTTGAGGTTTTCTTAATGACTTCACAGTCCCAAGTGAGTCTCAGTGACAGAAATCCAACAATGACCACAAAGCCTCACTCATCAATCTGGGTACCCCAGATTCATTCTGCAGCCATGCCAATGTGGGTCTACCCCTCAAAAGGTTCACGTGTATCTATTATGGATGGAAAATACATGTTGTCCAGGCTAAGTCCCATCCCTGTGATTAGAGCCCCTTTGGGACATGAGTGTCCTGGGTTCTGCGAGTGAGGTTGTGTGAGTGAAGGATGTGCCTTCAGTCAATCTCTTCAGATACTCAAGGGACGAGAACTCACAAACACAGCAAGAAAGCAGAGATGCGATAAAACCCAACAAAACCACATACAGGTTACATGAAGAATAGCACGGAATCCAGGGCTCAGAAAGAGAACTTTCCTAACAGTGATCACCGTTGGGGTTAGGAACCACCAAGTCGTTTCTGATTCATATCAACTTTAGGTTAGAACTGAGCAAAATAAACAATAGAATCAACGGAGCAGAGCAAATAACTATCCTCACAGATGGATCCATAGACCACATCATGCATGGTAAACAGGGTAAAGATCCGAGCTGCCAAAGGTTTCATATTGCTCAGATCCACAATCCAAGCTCCTGGGAGCAGAGGTAAGAAATCAGGCCCCTACAATATAAGCAAGTATACTGCATGGGAAACTGTAAAGTGCGGTGAAACAAGGATGTCTCTTTTAGCACTGAGCCGCACACGCTTCAACCAGGATGTTTCCCACAGCTGTCTGCATGTGGAAGGTGGGCGGTTCTTAAGGAAGATGAGAGAAGGGAGTCATTTGGTTTATGGTGCTCACACTTGGAGTCTAGACTTCTATCTTCCCGAACATTGAGAAAATAAATTTCTGCTCCCGAAAGCCACCCTGTTGTAATGTCTCTGGTTCGAGGTGCTGGGGAAGTCAGACAGCATCTGTCAGTGCCTCTGCTGAGTTGGTCAAGAAGGGATTTGTTGGGTTGTGTGAGAACACGGAGATTGTCAGCGGAAACCTGAGCGAGAGGTGGGGTGCCGAGCAGTAGCTCAAGTCTGATCCAGCACCAGCCGCCCTGATTGGCATCTGACCTTGGGGACCCTCATGTGTGTGTCACAGTTGATGTTGGGGGCTGACACGATGACAGTGATACTCCTAAAACAGTCTTTTGAAATGGAAGCGTAACTACCAGGTCACTTGGGGGACACGGTCACTGTCAGTGACTTCTTGGACTGCACTGCAATACGTATTGGATCTTAGGGATGGAAGTTCACAGGTCTCAAGTCATTCTGTGGTGTGTTTTCCACCACACCTAACAGACTACTCCTCGCCCCGTAAACCCACAGACTCAGATCCCACAGGTTGACCCACTTCCACAGGAATCTATGGGGCTGTCAATACTGGAAACTCCCCAGAGAGCTTGTTGGGATACATACAAAAGATTTCCACCAATTTTGTTCTGTTGCCTGCTTCATCCTTGTTGAAAACAACTACAGAAACGGTCTTGTCACTGATATTCGTAAAGTAGAAGCTGTTGTCTCCTGAATCTGTGAAAGACAGAAAGTAGTATTTCAATCCTCTCGATAATCAGTTGGCTGTACCTTCTTTGGCCTGGGTGATCTGTCCTTCCTTACAGGGCCGTCGACATCTCACGGACTTTGTTCAGAACACAGAGAGACCTGGGTCTCTGCATGGCTGCCTTACCCACCAGCACCTCCTTCAGCTGATCCTGATGCCTGTGTCCCCAGTGATGTCTAAGTGCCAAGAGAACTTCGCTGCTCTTGGGTGCTGCGACGTGGATTCAGACTCTCGGCCACCGCGTGTGAGAGTAGGATTGCACCAGGGGGGTGAAAATCTGCCCTCTGTAATAGGTCAGGCTGACAGTCCTGAGTTCCTCAGAACTGCTGAGGTTTCAAATGGGCTCTCTCCTGCCAAGGTGCATCCCCTGTGCCCCCAGGGCTCCCTCGTCCCCACAAGGGCTTGGTGACGGCAACAAAGCTTCTTAAATCACAAGACTTCTATTTTACAATGAGTGGTGAGACAGAGTCATGCCGTGAGTGCACAGACCTTGTAACAGCCGATTGTTAACATCATGGGAAGGAAAGTGTGTCAGTTTCCCAGGAAAGTTATTATTTAAAACAAAATTTTATAATCTACCTGATAGATAAATTATGGGTGGATGGATGGATGCTGGATGCATTCATTAATATAGTCTAATGATGGGTAGATGGATGAATAGCAAATAGATAAATGATTCATAGATAGATGGTGAATGGGTACATTATATATGGTTAGGTGGATTAATGCATGAATTGATGGATTGATCGTTTCATGGAGAGGTAGATAGTTATTTATATGATGGATAGATGGATATGTGATGGCTGAATGGATGGTTGGATGGATGTGTAGATGGTTAGATGGATACGTTTTTGGGTGGATGGATGGATGGATAAACAGATAGATGGATGAATGGATAGATAGATGGATACATATAGAGATATAAATTATGGATAAATCAATGGACAGATGGATGCATAAAAAGACAGATGTTTGAATATATAGATAGATGGATACATATCTATAGATTAATTATGGATAAATAAATGGATAGATGATGAATAGATAGGTAGATAGATAGAGAGATAGAAGTTGAACAGTTGGATCATGCATGGTTGGGTAGATGAATGCATGAACTGAAGGTTTGATGGATAGGTAGCTGTATGTGGATAAGCAAACATACGAGGGGTTAGTTGTATGGATGGGTAGATAGGTAGATGGATCTAGGGATAGATGAATAAATAGCTCTAATAGTCTTAACTCAAAGTGGAATCATGTACAACAGAGTGAACTAGGGCTTTACCCTACGCCATCTTCACAATTTCTTGATATGCTCAAGTCAATCCTTGCCAGAATGATGTCAATCCATCCCACCAGGGTTTCCCTCACTATCGCTGTGCCTCTACTTCATCCCAAAATTATGTCCTCCAGCTCTCCTTCCCTCCTGATGACAATCCAGAAGCAACAAGCGGGACAACGCACTCTTTGAATGCAAGTCAATTCCAGTGGCTGACTGTCAGAGGATGCTCAGCAGACCTTCATTTCTGCTCTGCCTTCACCTGGAGGCTCCTCTGAAACCAGTCTACCAAGGATGACCCTGCTGGTGTTTGAAATCTCGGTGGCAAAGCTTCCAGCAGGACAGCAACGGGCAAGCCGTGCAAGTGGGGCACACTGACACGTAGGTGGTAGACCTTTACAGCTGAGCAAAGTCTACAACATTGATGAGAGTAAACACCCAAACTCACCACTGCCTACCTGTCTTCCTCCTCCTGACCCTGATCTGTTCATCTGTGCTTTGGGGACTGTTAAATCTATCGCCTCTCTAAGCTGCACTGGATGCGGAATGGTGGTTTCCTGTCATCTGTTCTAAACTCACTCACTGTGGATTGCCATCAGACTGGGAGCTTGCAATGGGTCACCGTGTGTTCATTTTCTCCATGGAAATTAGCACACACTGTGGCTGGGCTTCAGTGCCTTCTTTAGCTGTAAACCTTGAGCATGTTTGCTTCCATGCATTAGAGTGATGCCATGGTGCAGTGGATGAGCACTGCTACCTGAAGATTGGGGTTCAAGTCTAAGCAGGACCCTGCACAAGGAAGGCGTTGTAATCCACCAAAGAGGAGAAATGAAATGAACTCCAGGCTTTGGAAGCTCCACGTGTGCACCTCTACTCTGAAATGCATGGAAGTTCCCAGAGCGAGGGTTTCCTCAATCAGTACCGGTGTATAGAGCTGAGATGGTGACTATTGACCTGACATTGAGCTCAAATGCAAGGAACTGGCTTCTGAGGGCATTTGCAATAAGCAGCAGGGGCTCTCATGAATTCCAGACCTCTGGGGACAAGGTACTCACAGTCGACTTGGAAATGACCCTCTGCTGTTCTTTTCCCCGTTAATAAAATCTGGTGGCATTGGCCATCAACCCTGAAAAACAAACAAGGCAGCAAATTTTTCTTTAGTTCTCATGTTCTTCTCAACATATTCCCCTGCGGTCTTAAAATATTTTATTTTTTTAGGATTTATTCTACGAGTGCGTTATTGAGAATAGAGAGGAAAGAAGGCACAGCGATTCCTGGATTCCTGTGCATAAGGTATGTAGACACAGGGGGCCTCCTTGGAGTTGTGTAAGCATTCTTCCCTTCCTGCCCTGCATTGCTCATTCCTCAGGAGTATAAAGCCAGTGCCCCCTAAGTTTCCTAGGAAACCCTCCCGGGTTCTCTGTCCAGTTTGATCACATAAAGGCAATTCTTCAACAGGAGCCCGGTTCAAAGCAGGCATTCCTCATCAGTGGAACGAAACACAGCGATCTGATTTTAAACAAGACTTCCGGGGATATTTGCTTGAAGGGTTAAGGCACAGAGATGGACCCAGGTCAACCCCTGCCCACCTGACTGAAAGAGAGGTACATGTGGAAGGACGTCAAAGAGAAGAGACTCAGCAGGATGTGGACGTTAACGACCAACACCTTTAACGTCGCCTGCAAGTAAGGTGTGTGTTTTGTTTTTGTTTGCAAGACAATTTAAAAGCGATTACAAGCACGGCATCAACAGGGAGCTACCAAAAATTCCAGCCAGATTCAGAGGAGACGATGGGAGGAGTATCATCATCACTGACATCAGGTTAACGCGAGAGAATACCAGGAAGATGCTTATTTCTGTTTCACTGACGATGCAAAGCAATTCAACTCAGTGCATCATAACAGACTATGAGCATCTTTGCAAAGAATGGGAATTCCAGAGCATTGTATTGTGCTCATGCAGAACTTGCACGTCCACCAACAGGAAGTCCTTCAGACAGAACAAGGTGACACTGACAGGTGTAAAATCTGGAAGGGATGCAGCGAGGGGATGTGTCTCTTAGCTCTTGCTGAGTGCATCCTTCATGGAGGGGACCACACTGAACACAGTGCATGGGGTCACATGGTCAGGAGTCAGGTCCTATCACTCTCACCTGCCTATTTTGGTCAGAAGAGTCCAGATCAATCTTGTGAACCATTCAAACATAAAGTACCACCCGCCCGCCCCACCAGCAGTGGACCTGTTCCTATGTCTACAGTTTCCACTCTAACTGTGATGTATTGATTTGTCCCCACCCCCACCCCCGGCCAGGAATTTGGGATACTTCCTTGTTCCCTGCTCTATCTGTGCAGCTTCCCAACTGTGACTCCTTGGATGCTATTTGAACTCATCCTCATGGCCTCCCTCAGCTGGATATTGTGTCTGTATCTTGTAATCGTCTTGGTCTCATTGTACAATACTTTTTATATTAAAATACAATCAGGAAAGGCGTGTTTCAGGGTTAAAGCCTTTAGGCTACTCATTGAATCTGCACACTAAGGACATAATACAAAACCTGGGCTCTATGAAGGAGAACATGTCACCAGGATTAGAGGAAGGTTCAAACCGAACCCACAATACTCAGGTAACGCAACCTGGCTTGCTGCGACAATGAGGACTTGGGGCACTGGAAGAGCAAAGACTGGTACCTCCAGTAAGGGTTCAACATGCGGAAGAAGTCAAGGTACAGAAAACTCCAATCTTCACCACCGCACCACTAGAGGTTGACCTCGTGGCTCAAGAGAAGCGATCCCGGTGTGCATGGAATCAGTGCAGAGATGGCATGATGTGCTGCATTGGGTCAACTGCTGCACAAGAACCCTTCAACATGCTGAAGAGCAAAGATGTAATGTTCAAGACTAACAAAGAGCCAACCTGTGGTCTTTCCATCTTCTCATTTGCAAACCTGAGATTGGATGCGGGTTATTTGCTTGGATTTTCATTGGGTCACTTTAGGTAGATTTTACTTACTTGATATAAAAATCAAAGGATACTGAGTTGCCGTCTTGAGAAACAATGATGTGACGGAGGTATGCCAGCAGGGGTCCGCCCACCTGGGTCTTCTCCTTGTTAGTCGCTGCTACATACGTGTTGTACCATATCCCTGTCATCTGCAAGGTGTTCATAAGAAACGTGAGTCCTGTAATCCACCCACTTCAGAGGGAAAACAAGGAATGGGTCTGATCTTGTTGACAAAAGCAAAGTGAACCCAGGCCCACAATGCAGCCATCAACCGGAGCTCAGAGTGCCTCTTGATAGAGCAACCACAGCGTCACCCAACACCAAGGAAATAAAATCCAAAGGATTGGAATCCAAAGGAAGCAGAAGCAAAACCGTGGTCGTGGAGTTGGCTCTGATACCCGACGTAACCACGGGGATCACTGAGTCTCTTCACTGTGAGGCAAACCCACAACCCAACCCACTGACACAGAGGAGCGGCTGCCTCTTGGCAACCCATTATAGGACCTCTGAGACGCTCCATCTTCATGGAAACAGACAGCCTCTCTTTCTCCCTGAGACAAGCAGAGTGGGGAATCATGAAGAGCTGTCAGACAGCAGCATGGCTTTAGGGACACACTGATGGGTTGACCAAACCGCATATAGACTCTGATACAAAGTCACCTAGACGAACATTCACACACACACAGACACACAGACACTCCTTTCCAACTTCTGCATTTTACCTCAGGTGACACCTCAGTCTCCAACTGTGGTTCTGATTCGGCACAAACCAGACCAAGGACCAGTGTCAAGAGCAGGGTCTTCATGCTGAAGGTCATCCTTGCTCCCTTCATGACAGCAGCTCAGGTCAGATTGCAGGTGAGACGCCCTGAACATGACTGCACTTTTATATCATTTCTGATGCAAGGAACCGATTGTCCTCAGTCAAAAAACCATGCCTAATAGAAAGTCTCAGCATCATATCCGGCTTGGCAAGTGAGCCCTTCCCTGGCCTTGGGGACTGGCACGCAGGAGACTAATCTTCCGAGAAGCTTAGAGAAGGTTGAGTGGAGATGGAAAATTGACCTTTCTGGGGACAGCAGGAACAGGACACATTGAAACAATGTGTCAAGGAGAATCACGTGCCACCCTCACCATCGTGGTTATGTTTGGTTCCATTGTTACAGCCACAGAGTTCATCCATCTCCTTCAGGGTCTTCCTCTCTTTAAATGACGCTAAACTTTACCAGGAAATTACGTCCTTCTGTACGCCTGGTCCCCCCTGAGAACATGCCTGACGTAGGTGAGACCAAGTTTTATTCTCTGGGCTTCAAAGGAGCCTTGTGACCATACTTTTCCAAAATAGCTGTACTTCTTCTCCTGGTCGTCCAGTGTTGTCTGCTTGACTGCGGTTGGGTCCATCAGCACATTCCCTAGAACGATGGGAGCGGCTCGATGCTTCCCAAAGTGGAAAGACCTCGCCTGGACTATCAGCTACGCTCCTGGCCAAACATGGACGATGTCTTACACTTGAACAGGCCTCACAGCAGGGGACCTCACTGTGTCAGGATTTCACTTGCACTTCTCAGAGGTTTCAAAATTCTGGTTTCACAGAGGGAATGTGTCTGGCCTTGTTATGCATGGCCACCTGGGTGGACTTGAACACACAATATCTAGACATGCAGCCAAGAACCTGAAGTAGATCCCTATAAATACCCCTGCACGATATTTTATGCTCTTAAGAAACACACACACACCATCACCCCCTGCCACCACCACCAACAACAATAGCAAAAGAAGATGGAAAAATACACAGCTCTGTACCAAAAAGAACTCGTTCTCACTCCTCCCTTTCAGGGGTTGCATATGAGCAAGAGCCAATGGTCCTGGAGGAAGAGGTTCAAAATGAACTGAACAGAATAATAAAAAACATCAGGAATTGGTGGGACACCCTCAATTGTTGTCAGGACATTTGGGAGACAAGTACTTGGATAGCAGACTGGCAGGGACCCACATTTGTGTTCATTCCAAAGAACAGTGACCCCAAAACGTGCCCACACTAGGGAAAAACAGCACGGACATCACGTGCAAGGGACGCTTTGCTGAAGATGCTCAAACATCGGTTGGAACAACCCATCGACATGGAGTTGCCAGAGGTTCAGTCTGGATTCAAAAAAGAACGTGGAACAAGAGATACCATGGTTGATATCAGACCAATCTTGACTCAAAGCAGAAGCATCAGAAACGACTCTGCTTGTGTTTTGTTGACTTTGCAAAGGCACTGGACCATGGGGACCATCACAAAATATCAACAGGTGTGAGAAGAATGAGGATTCCACAACATTCCATCGTGCTCCCACAGAGTTGCATATGGATCAGGAGGCAGTTGTGCAGACAGAGCAAGGACACACTGCATGGTTTAAAATCAAGACAAGTGCAGCAGGGTATAAGCTTTCCCCCTACTGGCTCAGTGTGTTAGCTGAGCGAGTGATCAGAAAATGGCTTCTATGAAGAAGACTGTGACATCCAGATTGGAGCAAGGCTTATCAACAACCTGCAATATGCAGGCGACACCACCCTACTTCCTGAAAGTGAGGAGAACTTGAAGCACTTGCTGATGAAGATCAAGGATTTCAGCCTTCGGGGTTGCATCTCCCGGAACTTCTTTCGATGGGCCCCGCGTGCAGCTGAACCTCCAATCTTTCCGTTGTCATCTGGGCAGTATGTCCAGCAGTCGTCCACCTATGTCTGTCATGCTGCAAGGTCTCCCGTATTTCACGACTGAGAAGATTGTGCTTTACCCTCTGACAATGTCCCTACTTATTCCAACCAACACCAGGTCCCCAATCTGGGTAGTTTTCATCCGGGTTGTAATTCCAGATGACATAAGGACCCAACGTATGGACGCAGCAGTGACTCCCGTCACGCTGGCATCTTTGGAACCTCCGGGGGCAGCTGCACTCTGTCCTGCGGGCTTGCCGTGAGTCATGATCAGCTGCATGAAGACCCATGCATGTTTTCTGAGTAGCGCTTTGATATGAGGCAGGCAGGAACCATGAAAAAGAGGATTATTCAATGCCTTTGATTTTCTGTGACCTTTCTAATGTCCAGAAGCACTTCTGGATGCGCTCAGGGCTGGACAAACAAGGAAACGGGCATGTTGGACTGTGACACCCTAGCAAGAGTACTGAGGGCAGCTCCAGACACAGAAGTCCCTTGTTCTTCGACACTGTGGGCCTTGGGTTTTAGGTGCTTGCTTTTGTGTTCCTGTCTCAGGACTCTGTGCTTGTTCTCGGTCTCTAATGTCAGAGTGTCTCTGCGTGTGTCTCAGTGCATGTGTGCTTGTGTTTCTGATAAGTATTTTTCCATGGTTGGTGTGAACAGGCTATAAAACATCCCTGTGATCTATCAGTTCGATCTGTCCTGCACCATTTTTTTTTAAGTTAGTCATTTCATTTATTTTTTAATCATTTATTTTAAAAAATACTTTTATTGGGGGCTCTTACATCCCTTATTGCAATGCAGACATTCCTCCAATGTGTCGAGCACATTTGCACATATGTGGGTGCTGACAACATTTTCAAAGCATTCTCTTTTCACTCGAAACCCCCGATTATCAGCTCCCCATTTCTTTCCTTCCACCTCCCCGCCAGCCCGCTCTCACAAACCCTTGATAAGTTATGGATTGTTTTTTCCATCTCTTTCATAGTTCTCCCGCATGAGCCTCCTGACATCGTTCTCTCTCAAAATGTTTGCTTCTGCTAGTTAGAGTAAGCCACGGGCCTACCCACACCAGGCACAGGCAAGAGTCTCAATCAGCCTGACCATCAGAAAGAGATCATTGGAATCTCATGTATGTGGATCGATCTTGACACTTGGTCAGCTGGCCTCTCCACTGACCCGATGTGAATGGGTTCTAGGAGCAAGTGTCTCTTGCATATTCTATCAGAAAACATTGCTCCCCTGAATTTTAAAATACTGAGGTTGGTCTTAACTTTGTTAATCATGATATGTAATTTTAATTTTAAAGCTATCATTTTTTTATCCTTGCCATTTTCTTTCCATTGTGTCTTGCATGGTTTCTGGTGGTTTTCGGAGTTTGTGGAGCAAAGAAGGAGTGCATGCATTACAGATAATAACGGATGCCAGGATTGATAGGGGATGTGTGGGTCGGGTGTGGGTGGAAATGAGGAAGGTGAAGGAATTTGGGGAGCAAACAATGAATCAGGGGACATGGCCAACCCCAGGGCTACTATTAGCAGCATGCACACTCTCTGCAGGATAGCAGAATCAATGGCGTCACATGCTTTCCTGGGGTCCTTTCTATTCTCCCTACATGTCAACAGGGAAAATCCTAACATCTGCCCATGTGGGTACTTGTTATGTACTATGTTCAACATGCCTGGCTGGAGTCTACTCATGCTCTATCCTGAACTCCACTGTCGTTTCATGCATTCCGTATCTTCGTGTACAAACACCACGTGGTGATAGTGCTTGGGCCCTCACCTGAAACTCAAAGGTTTGAAACTCCCTGGGCTTCCCCTGGAGAAAGATGTGCCATTACACTTCCATGAAAGACACTGCAGAATTGGAGAATCTATGGAGCAGTCCCATTGTGTCCCATGGGTTCAGGATGCGTTGGAATCGACTCGGCCACAATGTATCTGTTCTTATTGCAGTGCTGTTGGTTTTTGACAGAGAAATTTAAGTTGAATTAAAAAAAATGTCCTTTGATATTTTTGGGTCTGGAATGATTCCTGCAAAATTTTAACATCGATGGACTTAGATGTGAACCGGACCAGATAAGGGATTCTTCCAGCACAGAACACGTCACTTCCAGAGAGAACGGACTGATTTTCACTGTCTTCTGTTGACTGAGACTTTAGTCGCGTGAGCTTGGATTTGTGTCTAAGATATTCTAAGTGTGATTAGCAATAATGTTAATTGCAACCACAGTTGTCAAAAAAGTAGAGGGAGGTATGCATGCAATGTTAATTCACTCATTTCATAGAACTCGTTGTACTTTTGATGAAATACAACGTTTTTATTCCGTTGTATTTGTCGCTTCAGTAAACGAACATAGAACGTGAAGAGCAAGTGAGGGACACACCATTCATCTGTTCAGCTTTGCGTTTCCCCCCAAACCCCACTGGATATGATATGAGTGCATTATGCCATTCCTGAGAGTTTCCAAAGAGCTATAATTCACGTTCAAACAATGGCTGTAAGTTCAACAGAAGCAGACGGTTTTCCAAAGGTGAACAGGATACGTCCAGAGAAGAGAAGTCACTGAACTGTCTCTAATCTGTCAAACACTATGACTCTTGTCTGACTGGCCTCCCCTAAAGGAGTGGGATCCTCCTACTCCTGTGAAAAATGCTTCAGGATCAATCACACAGCTGATGATGCGCAAAGGATATTACAAACGAGGAGGCCAATCAAGAAGCAATAGGGAAACGCCCTACAAAACAGTTTTATTGGGTTTTGTCAGGTACAACGTCTTATTTTTTAAGTAATATTTCAACACCCTTATAACATAATCTAGCTTTGTATAATTTACATTCTTATTCAAGTATTAGCTGTATGGAATAATATACTACCTTTTTCTATACCTTTTATAAATACTTAAAACAGTCCTTAGGCCGGTGAACCAGCTGTTGAATTATGCAACTCTCACAACTGCTTAGAAAGAAGGTCTGTCTTCTTCTGTTAGCCAGAGCTACGTCAACCATAATCAACGGAATGGCTGTGGAATTGGTGTTCTTGGATCAGTTTAGTGCAAAGGTAGTATTTCCTCATTGATGACTATAATCCTATCCTGGGATTTGATGTGCTACACAATTTCCAAAACGACGGTGCTCTGTTAGTGGAAAACGTCAAGAACAGATGCACCCAGACACAGTGAGAAGCATTCCTGTGTCCACAGATGGGAAGCATGGGCATGAGACCCTCTTGCTGGACAGGAGACACGTGGTCCTCTTGGTGACGGGAAGGGCAAGAGCAAAGGTGAGTGAGGTCAGGACGATTTGAACGAGGAGCCTAGAGACACCATGGGAGGAAACGGACAATGTCTGCAAATCATACGTAACAGCACATACTTGAATTTGAAAGGACCAGCAAAGACAAGTCGGGAACATGGGTGTGGTGATGAGGCAAACTCGGATGAGCTCGGATGCATATATGAGGGCATGTTGGAATCAAAGCTGAATTTAGGGGAAGCTAATGGATGGTTCTTAGGGCCTCATGGATGCCTTAAGGAAATGAGCCCACATCCCGAGGTTAAAGACCTTTTTCCTTCAATTTCTAATTCCATGTGGGGACACTGTTGTTTCCCCACACTGCATTTCAAAGGATCCCTTGATTTAACATAGGGAGGTCAGACTTCTCAAGTGTTCTTTCCCCATAGGTATGAATTTTAACTCTAGAAATGCCAGGAAGCAATAATTGGCGTAAGCGATCTTCTATCTTTACAAACCATGGGATATCAGATTTTATCACTGCCTTAACTTCACCTTTGTAATCCTGATCAATAATTTCTGCAACAATCTGAACACCTTGAGAATTTAGGTTGGACTTTCCCAATAAACATCCCAGAGTTCTTTTAGGTAGCGGACCCCACATGCAGCTCATAATAATTTCTGATTTAATCACAGCTTTTAACTTTCCTTCACAACTCTGATCAACTCCAGTATCAATTTGAATTTCTTGCCTATTTACGTTAAAACTGCTTGATGAAAACTATATTACTGTTTCAGTAAGAGGTTCCTGCTTTTTAGAATCAACAAACTGCCCTGAGGGCTTCTGGTTCATTGAACTTACTGCAGGGAGGTCAGAGGCTGGTCTTTTGCAAGTTAGGCTAGGTCTCCCCTCCTACTGTGTGGCTTGTGGATACCTGTGATTGCTGCCTTTCAAAGATTCCTTTGCTGGACTAGGGAGAGGCTTTGCCTTCCAAGCTCTGCTGGGTGGGGCTTAAACCAACCTCCATCCTTTATTACCTGTGCTCAGTTCAAAGGGGCTCTGAGCACGCCCCTCTACACTTTTTGTGGCTGGGTGTAACTTTCAGGTAAATGTCCTCTATTGCTAAACTGAATGACCATGCTCTGCCCAATGTCTACCTCTATGGCAGCAGGCGCGACGTCCAGATGCCTTGGACTCTTTCCCTGGGTCTTTTCCGCAGTGAATTGTCCTGGTCTTTTGTAATATCTGCCTGCAATCTCTCTGATAATGTCCCTCTGCTCCACATGTAAAGCATCTCCCTTTAGGTCTGGTGTAGCTTGCCAAAGCCGCAGCCATGAGGTTGGCCCTGTGCTCATCTGACCCTACATCCCGGCATAGCCTGATATAACCTAACAGTGTGTTCTGCTCCTTGAAAGGGCGTATGGCAGCTTGACGTCATGTATTCGATTTCTCAAATGCTAATGTAAGAATAAGATTATGTGCTGCCCCTTTGTCCGCCACACTCTTGTGGACAGCATCCTGCAACCTGGACATAAAATCCATATTAAGGCTCATCATTCCTTTGCTTTCCTGTGGTGTAACTTGGCCGTCTGCTTTCCCAGGCGTTTAGACAGACTTCCCACACCTCTGTGAAAGTCTGCTCATCAAATTTAATGGTGCCTCAATTGTGATGTAATTCTTCTCTTCTAGCAGCTGATGAACCCCTATATCTATGGCCTCTTCTGCATTTATGCGTGCTCCTGCAAGGGCTGCTTCCTTCCATAGGATCTGATATTGCAAAGATGCTGAAGGGGAAAGGCACACTTTCATCAGAGCTTTCCAATCTGCCGGGATCCAATATTCCATATGCACCATATTCTTGATCATACCAATTACAAATGGTGAATCTGGACGATAGCTAGATACTGCTTGTGTGAGATCTTTCAGTAGCTTAAAGGGAAAGGCAGTATGCCGCCATTCTTGATTCCCTTCAGGGTGCTGCTCGTCAGGCTCCCTGTCTATAACTCTCATGGGATAAGCCATTCTGAATTCTAAATATGCTTCTTGAGCTATACTCTTCTCCACCCGTGAGAGCAAAGGTGCTTTCCTGCTCCTTGACTCTGCTTCTTGCTTCCTGAGCCTCACCTTCTATGTTAAGCCTCTCCGTTTGCATTCCTTTGGATCTAATCTCGTCTCTCCCTCTAGCATGGACTTGCTTGATGGTTGTATAATTCCCTGCGCTATATTCTGGTGGGGCAGATGCTTCTACTCTGTGATCTCTTTCTGCCTCAGACCTGTTTTTCTCAACTCCACCTAAATCTTCTCATCTGCCTGACACTCATTCTGCCTGCTTCTCACCTGGTTTCAGTCTGCATAGCTTAGAGGCTTCTCACTGCTCTGCTGATCTTGTTTCTTTGCTCTCTCACCCTGCAGGGGCTTCAACACTGCTTTAATCTGCACCCACAGCTCCCAGGCCTCCATGGGTATGCTCTGTCCTTCCCTGTGAGCTTTTCTTAAGTTAATGGCTACCTTACCCCAGATCTCCATATCAATTGTTCCTGGCTCCAGAAAAGAAGGGTTAAATTTCTTTACCACTTGAAGAAACTCTTTCATTCTCTTATTCTTTACCACTACATTTTGTTTCTTCAAGACATGGCACAGTTTCATACCATACTCTGTATCCTTGCTCTTTGCCCAACTCATAGCTCACTTGGAATAAAAAACACACTTAAAACATAAACTCAAATTGTTTATTCTTGATTCACCCTTTCTGTCCGATGAGGTGTTACAATTGTTACACAGGATATAACTCAAAGGAGTTCTTTTGCTACGAGGCCCCATGTGATGGCCGCCGTATGTGAGGGAAACCAGCCCCTAACACATCATCACGGGTCCGGTAGACGCAATTGTACAGCGATATTAAGTAACGATTATAGTAAAGTCATTGAGAGCATGAGAGATAGAGAGACTGAAATAAAGGAGTCAAACACATTTCGGGAGGAGAAATCAGGCTTGTTCCCTTGGAGCGGATGGTACTTTTGAAGTACTGATCATGTACATTTCAGCCCCACACATAACTACAACCCCTCAAAGATATGCAATGTGAAAAATCCTATAGTTCTACCCTGTCCTACAGGATGGCTGTGAATTGGAATCAGGTGCAAGACATTGAGTGACGGTTCAGGAGCATCTCAATAAACTTGGAATCAATTGATCAAATCAGTTAGGAATCAGTAACATGAAACTGGCCACCACAAGTGGCTGGATGGAAATACATTAATTAAAGATCTTGAATTTGCAGGAAGGGAGCGAACGAGTGATTTGAGGGCAAAGGGCGTTTTATCTTCAGATTGATGATTCTGTTTCCATGGAGACAGGCTGATGCTGTATTCCTGGTGCCAACTTCTTAAGACATGCAATGATATAAAGATATGCAATATCACTGAACTGGTCTAGACAGTTCCAGCATGATAGACGGGAGGTAGCAGAGGGAGACAGAGAAGAGACCTGCTTAGGATGAGTGCTGGAATCCTCATCAGAAATCCACATTCCAATTATCACGGGAGCGTGTACCTGTCAGAGGGCTATGGGGGCTTCTCTACAGGCTGTGTCTGGTTGTCAGAGCCCCGGAGAGAATCGACAGCAGGCATGATCAAGATTTCCCTGAATGGTTGTATGTGTTAACAATTTTGTAGTTTTCCATATTTTAGAATAGAAAGTTTTAGAATTTTCTATAATTTTATAAAGTCTGCACAAACAGGAGGTTACAGGATATAGCAATCTGTTTCCTTGGGGCTCCTGAGTCCTATGCATCTTCTATAAATTATCTGTGGAACCATGAAAGGAATAGGGATTTACAAGTCATGGGTTCACACCAGAGTCTCCCAGGGATGAATAGTAGCCCCCTGGTGGCACACTGGGTTAAGCCATCGGCTACTAATCCAAAGGTCAGCAGTCCCAAACCCCCACTACTCCCGTGGACACAATATCACACTCTGCTTCTTCAGAGATTCACAGCCTTGGAAATGCTCTGGGGAGGCTCTGCTTTCTCTCGTGGGCCACTCAGCCAAGTGGGAGCCACTGCACTCTGGGTTTGTTGTTGTTGTGTTTGGGTTGGGTTCCGTTGGAGTTGTTCTGTCAACAAGGTAATGTTAGCCTTGGTGTGTCCTGTACTTATGTCTTCCGAGATCGGATTCCATCTCTTGTGGCCTCCTCTTGGAAAGGTTCAAGGCTCCAAACTACCCAATGCCCAGCCATCTGCTCCTGAAATGTCCAAGACATTGGAAAAGGGAAAACCTTCTACAGCCCAGTTCTCCCCGACTCGTGAGGGCCCCACGTGTCAGCCCAGTCTCCGAGGAAATGAACCCTCGTGTCCATTGGAGGATTTCACCAACCTTCCTCCCTCAGTGCCCAAGTTATTTTTAGTTTGCTTTTATTCTTAACTCTCCTCCATTAAAGAAGCCCTGCCCTTCTCCCACCCACCACGTAACATATTTGGACTCCTGATATATTACTATTTTGGTCGTTGTCAATGTTCAACCTGTAAGATTGTAACAATCAAGATTGGTTAAAAACTCTTACCTACTGGAAAAAACAACTGTGAGAGGGCAGCGCTGTCCCGTGACTACTCACCTCATCGATATTCCCGGGACAGTCGTCTACAACGATGGGTAAGACAAGGAAGAAAAGAGAAGACATGCAATGAACAGACAGGCAGTTTCATTGTGCGTCTCTATGGACAGGCGCCCTCTAAGTGACCGCTCTCAGGGAGGATGAGCTGTGCAGAGGACATGGGAACCCCCATCCTCAGAGGCGGGCCTCACCACGGTAAATCTGGTAAGTGCTTTGATTTAGGGGGGAACCAACAGAATGTCTTTACCTGCTTCCATGGCATCAACTATGTTCTCTGGTGGAATACCTTTCTCCTTAACCATCTCCACAAACCTGTCGTAGTCTTCCTTGGAAACATCCTTGGTTTTTGCTGTACATCAAGGAATGGAAGGCAAGAAGAAGAAGTATTTTCAACATGACAGCGTGTGGCTAGTGGGTCTTCTGTAGGTAATATTTGGTTGAGTCCAAATAGTTAGCATAGCATTATTCTGTGTTTTCTTGGGAGGAGACCTGGAAGCTCTAACGAAGATAAGCAGGCCGCTAAATGTCAGGACTGCCATTGGACACCAGCTGTCGTATAGAGTCGCTGTGAGCCCAGCTCAACTCGAAGACGTGTCTTTGCTTGTTTAGCTTTGCTGAGAAAACTAAAGAGTCCAGGGTCCCTACATGGATTTTGTCTCTGGTGAATCCCCTCTGACCAATGTTGAAGGGCGTGAAGAGCCTTGATAACTTACAAAGAGTACTGAAAACTCAATTATGGCAGTTGTAATCATGTTAAAATATAATCCCTGATTGTGGTATCACTCTTTTAACCCACTTTAATTTTGTTCTAGTTTTTAAGATTTCTTGGTTGTTGTTTTCATCGATTGAGATTTTCTTTTTCTTCGCTCATTTAGATATTGTTGTATTTTTGTGTTGTTGATGGTTTTATTTGGGTGAATTTTGCAATGTATGAAGTCCAGGATAGGCAAATTTGGATTATTGGCTAATCGGGAATATGGACGGGAGTTTGGAGGGAAGTGGAGAACTAGCAATACATTCAAGAAGGTAGAAAATGATCTGCAATTGAACGCGGCGATGAGTCCACAACCCTTTTGATACGACCTAAGAGGGGACCAATATGCTATGTGAATTAGACCTCCATAAAACTCCTGGGAGAAAAAAGAGCCCTGAGAAGGTTGGAAGGGGGATCTCAACCTCAGGATCATCTTGTCAAGCGCCCGAGCAGCTGCTCAGGAGCAGGATGAAGCGGTGGCAGCTGTCAAGATGGACAGCGTCTGTAAACACAGAAACAAAGCGACTCAATCCTATCAGGTCACTGTTCACCCAATGGTTGGATCAAGGGCAATGAGTTTGGTGTGTTTGCTTATGTCATTAGGTGTGTGGAGGAAATCAAGGCGCCCGGGGGGTGCTATCTGGTATGAGTTGGGTTTTCAACCTACAGATCAGCAACTCAACCCCTCCAGCTTCTCCAAGTGGCAAAGACGGAGCTGTCTGCTCCCATCGAGATGTTCACTCTCAGAAACCAAACCCAGGGTTGCTATGAGCTGGGACGGGCTGGGTGGCAATGAACTTGGTTTCCAGTTCTGGGTGTTCTTATCTTGTCAACACAGAATGGGGACTCTGACTGACTTAAGAGCCCCACGAAATACAAGAGCCCGTGTGGCATGGCAATCAGAATACAACCAGGACAACACAAGCCCACTTGGGAAACACCACACCGAATCTGTGACCATACCGTAGGAGGGTCTATTGCTCAACAGGTTCAAATTTATCTGTTATGGATGGAAAATGCACGTTGTCAATGCTAAGCCCCATCCCGGAGATTACAGGCATGCAAGATCTCCGTTCTCTGATTGAGGCTGTGTGAGTAGACAGTATGCCTTCAGTCAATCTCTTGAGATATTCAACAAGTAGCAAGGACACAGAGCTTGCCAGAGAGTAGACAGATGCTGTGTGACGATTCGCAAGGAATCTAGAACTCGGAGAGAGAGCTTTCTCATACAGCCATTGTGGCTGGGGTTGGGACCATCAAGTCACTTCTGACTTCTATTTGTATTACGTTGCAACAATGGGGGAAAAGGTCAACAAACAAACAAAAAACAGAGTAAAAAGAGCTAACCAAAATTAATCAGAAATGGGCCCAAGGACCACATCACGATCAACTGAGTAAAGCTGGGAGTTTTCAGAGTTTTCATTTTGCTTGGACCCATGTCCATGCTCCTGGACGCAGTAGCCCGGAAATCGGAGTCCTTAGACCACTGGTCCAGACCGCTTTAAGTGCAGTTGAAGACGCATGCCTCTTTCAGGGCCAGGCTACTCCTGCCTCAACCGTTCAAGGCATTTTCTAGAGTTACACACACATTTGAAAGCTGGGTAGGAAACAAGGAGGACTGAAGATCAGATTCACTTAAATGATCGTCCTGACCTGTCAAATCCAGTCTCGTAGCTCCCCAAACATTGAGAAAACAACTTCCTGCTCCTGAAAGCCACCTGTTGGGATTTTCTGGTACAGCGGTGCTGGGGCACTAAGAGGGTGACCGTCCGTGACTCTGTGGCGTTGGCCCACAGAGAACGCGATGGGTTGTGTGTGATCACTGAGACAGTGAGATAAAAACTTGTGGGGTGGGGTGGGGGTGATGCACCGAGCAGCAAGCTCAAGTATGATGTGGTAGAAGCTGCCTCGTGCTGCAACTGACTCTTCACAACCTTCTTTTATGGTTCTCAGTTGATGTTGGGAAAAACTCATGGGCTGGGAGGCTGACATGATTGACACGGAGAATACAATTCGCTCCATCTATTGGAACAGAAGCTTAAATTCCCTCTCACTCGAGGGACTTAGCCGGCACTGGTAATGTCACAGGTACTACCTCAACACTTATTGGATCTTAGGGCTGGGAGTTCACATTTTAAACCATTTTCTAACACTGTTTTTCACCATCTCTAAGAGATCATTTCTCACCCCATAAACCCAAGGACTCAGTGTGTTTCATGGAGTCCTGACACCCATGGGTATTTCTCTTATTTCTATAGATACACGGTGCCGCCAAATACGGAGAATTACACAGAGGGGCTCATGGGATACATACTTAATAATTTAACCATTTTTGTCCTTCTTCCGTCTTTACCCTGGTTGTCGTCAACTACCATGATAGATTTCTTCTCGTGATGGAAAAACTGGTATGTGTTCTCTCCATAATCTGTGAAAGTCAGAAGTCGGCATGTTAGACCTCTTGATAAGCAAGGACCCCACATTTCTAGTCCCCTGCTGCGATGTAGGGTGACCCCTCCTGTGTCACAGGACCATCACCATCTTGCTGGCCTGGCTCAGAAACTTTTAGCCTCCGGTTTGAGGGCTGGGTCTCACTCATCACCACCCCCATAAGCTGGAAGGGACGCCTGTGTCTCCAGTGGTGTCTGAGTACCACCAGAGCATGGCCACTATGGGGTATCCTGGGGAGGGTTCTGACTCACAGCCACCACGCGTGAGACCACAGGACCCCCCAACAAGGTGCCCAGTGCTGTCATTTGCAGATCAGATTGCCACAACTTTGTCCCTCTGAACATTGGTGGGAGCAAACTCATAACTTTCTGTTTGCAGTCGGCTGTTTAACCACTGTACCTCCCGGGTTCCTCTGCGACGGCACAGGTTTGGAGATGACAGCAGAGTTTCAAGAATGAGAGGAAGCCTACTGTAGGTTGAGTGGTGTGACGGAGTCGGATCATGCACGCAGGATACACTGTCAAGGTCGATTGTTCTCACCGTGGAATTAAGGGGAGTCAATTGTGAAGGACAGTTATTATTCAGAACAAAAACATATGATCTATTTGATAGGCAGGTTATGGTCTATCAAATGGGTTATGGTCATATTGTTGGTGGACAGAGAGATGGATCATTTTATAAATCAATGGTCAGATGGATACAGTGATAGATTAACGAAGCATGGATGAGTGGATGGTTGGATCAATATATGTATGGATGAATGGATGTAAGATGTATGAACAGATGAGTTGACAAACAGATAGGTAGGTAGGTTGATAATGGATGAATATTAATTTGAAGCCTTGATGGGCGGATGAATGAATGGATGGATGTGGACAGGCAGAATCACTTGAATGGCCTTAACTCATGGTGGGACCATGTAAAACAGGGTGAGCTATGAGTTGGCCCTGTGCCATCATCACGATTTGACAATAAGGTCAAGTCCATCCTTGCTGAATTTTCCCAATCTATTCCGCCCAGGGTTTCCCTCAAAGATCACTGCGCCTCGACTTCATCCGAAAGAGGTCTTCCTCCAGCTCTCCACCACTCTTCACAACGTCAGCCTGTGGGACAACGTTCTCTGGGAGGGCAAACAGTTCCCACTGACTGGTTTGCAGAAGGTGCTCAGAGGACCTTCCTATCTGCTCTGCCTCAAACTGGAAGGTCGGCTGCAACCTGCCCAACACGGGTGGCCCTGCTGGGGTTGGAAATAACGATGGCAAATCTCTCGGCATGACAGCAGCAGGAAAGCCACCCCAGGAGGACACAGTGACAGATTGTGGAAGAAACATACACTTAAGAATATTCTACAGCACGGAAGGCAATCGACTCCCAACTGAAAACTTCCTGGCTGTGTTGCTACTCTTCACCCTGATCTGTCCCTCGGTGCTTTGGGGCCTGTTGAATCTGTGTGCTCTCTATTGTGCACAGGATACACCACGGTGGCTTTTAATGTCTATTCTCAACTCACTGTTGATGGGCATCGGACTGGGACCTTGCCATGGGCCACAGTGGGAGGATTTGTCCTCAGAAACTAGCAGACACTGTGGCTGAGACTCGGTGCCTTCTTTAGTTGCAACGATGAGTGGGCTCAGCTGCTTAACTTAAGTTTCCTCGTTTAAGTACATTCACAGGCACCTCCGAAGAAATGCCTGGTGAGCTCCTTCCAAACAAAGCAGAGCAAAAAGCCACAGAACATCCTACGGAGTGCAGTTCTAGTGGTCACCGCTTGGGGGCGCCAGCAGTGGGACTCAACTGCACTGCAAATGGCGTGGTATGATTCCACGCACAGGAGTCATAGTGTGTTACAGAGGAGTAACACTGAGACCAAAAGGTTGGGAGTTCCAGTCCACCCAGAGGCTCTGCAGAGGAAGTGGGGGCAACCTACTTCAGGACGGAAATATAAAATAAAAATCAGCCATTGGAAACCTTTTCCACTGCACTGAAACTCATGAAGAAACCCGGATGCTGAGTCATCTGGAAAAATACTGGTCTGCAGAGCTGACATCTGGACACGCATAGTGTGAAACTGACCTCACATTGAAGACAAAAAGCAAGGATGGGGAGATCCTCCCGGTTCTTTGGGGTACATCTGCAATAAGGAGCAGGGGCTGTGAGAATTCCAGACCTCTGCAGTGAAGATACTCACAACCAGTTCTGAACACTCCCTGTTGGGGGTTTTCTCCCACTACTGAAATCAGCCGGCATCCACGGGGAGTCCTTCAGGAGAAACAAGGAAACCATCACAGAATTCCTAAGTGTGCATTCCCTTCCCAACACACTCTTCCCTCCTTTCTCTTTTTCTAAACGATTTTGTTGGATGGTGCGTTACTGAGAATACAAACAGAACATACATAAACTCAAGTGATTTCCACGCGTGGGACCGTTATGCCCCCCAACCCCCACTCCCCGCAGAGTTGTCCTTCTCTTATGAGACCAGAACCACTTCCCCCGACGCATCTGGTCAAAACTTTTCAGTCCCTGGGGTCAGTCTGCTGCCGTCTAGACAATTCTTAAAGAAGTACAATTCTCAGAGCAGACATTTGTTATCAGTTCAGCTAAACATCAGTCCTTTCAAGAAGACTCCAAGTGATACTTTGCTCTAAGGATTAAGGCGTAAAGATTGGTTCAAGTCAATAATTTCCAGGGGTTATCCACTCTGCATGCCTCCAGTAAATCTGGATCCTATCAGAGGTGACTCTGAAATTTGTTCCTGAGGGTTGAGCAGGAGCGGCAAATGGGGGAGCCAATGAAGTAAAAGAATTGACGTGGAAATCTCAAGGGAGGGCTTAAGAAGAAAAAAATAACGTTCTAATGAGAACGGAAAAGAACCCGACTTAGAAGCCCCAAAATCAAGAACATGCTCAACTGAAACGGAAACACAGAAGAGAAAGTTCAGGCCCAGAGTTGCCTCACTGAAGGAAACCGTGGGAAAAATATCAAGTGCTGCAGAATCACAGCAAAAACACATGGATAAAAGCGACAAGAGTCATGGCTCCAAAATGAACGGGTTGGCATCCATTTGTTTCAAGAGAGCTTATGAGATCAAGAGCAGATGGTACTGAAAGAATTAGTCCACAGTCCAGCGAAGGCATAATTGAAAAAGGAGCAGGCAGGAACGGGCAGACTACCAGTCCCAATGTTTAAAGAAGCACAAGCAGCACTGGAAGGCATTTGGAAGACCTCGAGCTAACCAAATGAACGGGATCCAAATACATGCTGATGTCAAAGAACCAGGGACCCAACGGAATGGGGAAATCAACTACCAGAATCCCCAATATCACATGCAAGTAAGGGTTGTTGCTGCTTAAGGTCCTTCAGAAGCAACACTGCATCCACAGGGAGCTGACCACAGTTCTCACCAGATTCACAGATGTGGAATGAGTCATGCCACTGCTGGCAGCAACAGAGAATCCCAGGGAGGTGTTTGCTTGTGGGGCATTGGCTATGCTCAGGCTTTGCACAGTGTGTAACACAAAGTAGGACAATACTCAAGGGCTGACAACTCCAGGACACTTGATGGTGTTCATGCAGAACTCATATGTGCACCCAGAAAGAGTCCTTAAATAGAACCTCAGCATACCAGGACTTTGAGATTACAAAAGCTGCATATCCCTTCACCCTACGTCCTCCATCAGCACGCGGAGCAAAGATTCTCAACAGCTGGAGTGCATGAAGAACATGGCACTGGCATAGGAGGAAGCTTCAGCAACACTCAGGTGGCACAAATGAAGATGACTGGGGCACTCGAAGCTCAAAGATGCTTGCCTTCAGCGAGGATTCAGCAATGCATAACAAGTCAACTTGGAGAAAACCCAAATTCTCAAAAGCAGATCCACAGACAACCTCAAGGGACACGATTTCCTCTTTCTTTCATCCACAGGAGTACGGAAGCAGCTGCGAGGTGGCATCATGAGCTGTCTTGGTTAGGTTGTCTGCACAAGACCTCTTGAGCAGGGTGATGAGGAAAGGGAGAACGATCAAGGCTAAAGACCACCTGGCCTAACCCACGGTATTTTCAATCTTCTGTGCAATGTTGAGACCAGATACACTTTCATCACTACATTTTTCCTGGGTCATGTTTAGGGAGATTTCGCTTACTTGACATAAAACATGGCTGTTATGTAGTCGCCTCCTTGAGAAACAGTGAGGTTACGGAGGTATCCATGAAGCGGCCCACCCACCGCAATCTTCTCCTTGTCACTCGCTGCTGCATACGTGTTGTACCATATCCCTGTCATCTGCAAGGTTTTCATAAGAAACGTGAGTCTTCTAATCCACCCACTTCAGAAGGAAACCAGGTCTGATTACCATCACCTGGAGCTCAGAGTGCCTCTTGAGAGAGCAACCACAGAGCCACCCAACACCAAGGGATTCAAGTCCAAAGGAAGCAGAAGCAAAGCCGTGGTCACGGAGTTGGCTCTGATGCCTGACGACCCCACGGGGTCACTGAGTCTCTTCACTATGAGACAAACCCACAACCCAACCCACTGACACTGAGGAGCAGCTGACTCTCGGCAACCCATTATAGGACCTCTGAGACGCTCTATCTTCCTGGGAGCAGACAGCCCTTTTTCTCCCTGAGACAAGCAGAGTGGGGAATTATGAAGAGCTGTCAGAAAGCAGCATGGCTTTAGGGACACACACATGGGTAGACCAAACCGCATATAGACTCTGATATAACCTCATCTACACGAGAAGTCAAACACACACACACACACATTCTCAACTTCTGCTTTGTACCTCAGGTACCAATTTATTCTCCAACTGTGTTTCCAATTTGGCATAAACCAGACCAAGGACCAGCGTCAAGAGCAGGGTCTTCATGCTGCAGGTGATCGTTGGTCCCTTCCTGACAGGAGCTCAGGTCAGATCGCAGGTGAGACGCTCTGAACATGACCGCACCTTTATATCATTTCTGCTGATGTTCGTCAGCCAGAGGCAGTGCCTCAGAGGCAGTGTCTTCATAACATCCTGCTTGGCAGGTGAGTCGGTCCCTTGCCTTAGGGATGTGCACTTATGATGCTATCTTCTGAGAAGGTTCAGGTCAGATGGGAAATGGACCTTGCGGGGGACAGCAGGAAGAGGACACGATGGAAACAATGTGTCAAGGGGAGTCACGGGCCACCCTCACCATCGTGGTTGTTTGATTCCGTTTACAGTCACAGAGTTCCTCCATCTCGTGCACGTCCTCCTCTCTTTAAATGACCCTAAAAGCTACCATGAACTATGTCCTTCTGTAGGGACTGGTCTCCCCCGAGGACATGCCTGATGTACGTGAGACCAAGTTTCGTTCTGTGGGATTCTAAGGCGCATTCTGACCATATTTCTTCCAAGACATATTTATGTCGTCTTCTGGTAGTCCATGTAAACTCAACTCCAGTGCTACCTCATTGACTCACCGCAGGTGGAGGGCATGAACTGAAACACAGGGAGCTGCCCGTGGCTTTACCAATTTAAAGGCAGCCTTGACTTCAATAGCCCTCAGACGTTGGTCAAGAGTGCAGGAGTCCTGGAAGTTCAACCCGCAGTGGCCCCTGACTGACAGGCTTTCAATGGCACTTCCTGGAGTTTCCAACTTTCTGCTTGCCAGAGGTCAAGTGTCAGGTATCGCTCTGAAGGGGTATCTACGCAGACATGAACCTACCACCTCTGGTTACCAGCCAAGGATCTGAAACCTGTTGTTCCAGGCCATCGGGTGGCTTCCAATGCTTAGCCGCCCTGTGCACCACGGAAGGACACCCTGTCAGGTCCTGAGCCATCCTCACCATGGTTCCTCAACGTGAGCCCATTGTGGTAGCCACTGTGTCTGTCCGGTTCCTGTGCTGGGGTGGCTTGTATGCTGCGGGGCTGCTGGAGGCTCTGTCACTGGCAGTTGAAGCGCTGGGAGGTTCAAGGGGACAGCTTCCAGAGTAAAGACAGAATGTGCAGGTGGATGCAGCTGTCCACTCCGTAGGGAGTAGCTGCTGAAAACCTCAAGCTCGTTCCTACAAATGAACTGACATCTGCCAGGAAGAGCAACTGGACAGAAGTGGACGAGAAGGCAGGTGCACAAGACCTCTGGAACGTGACACAGGGCTACTATGACCCTGTGAGGGCAATGGTGCATCTGACCAAGTACACGATCTGTTCATGGGATTCGCATGTGTGAAGGCTGAGCAATGACTATGTCAACCCAGAGAGGATGCCTTTGAATTACGATGTAGGCAAGGAATAGGAACTATGCCAGGGACTCCCGTCAAGGAGTCATGGTGATGATGCACTGAGCACCACATTCGGCTGCCGGCCATAACCCACCAGCTTTTCCACTGGAGAAGGTCGAGGCTATGTGCCCCAGAAAAGATTTACAGCCTCAGAAACCCACAGGGCCAGATGTGCTCCTGTCCAGAGGCTCCGCATGAGTCAGAATCGATACTATGGCCAGTGTGCTCCTCAGACGTGATGTTGGTGAGAGTTGATGTCACGTGTTGTGCACATCCTCTTCTGGGGAAACCAGCCAGGAGTCAAAATTGGCGGAGTGGCAGTGTGTTTGGCTTGGTAAGAGAGGGATAGCATGTCAGGCAACGTAGAGGGTTGGTGAGAAAGAGAGGCTCATCCCTTCATGCAGTGGGGTATCTTTGAGGCTACAGCGACAGGTTCACACATAATAAGGGGCTCCGAGGTCTCACTGCACTGGGCAGTGTTGCCCTGATCCTGTGCACAGAGCTGGCTAATTGGCCCCCCACAAGGCAGATGGAAAAGATATCTTCACTGTTTCAGGTTGTCCGGAGCTTTGTGAAATCGAACTTCCATGCATAGTGTTAGAATTGACTTCATTCTTCCTCCAAACTGCCAGGAAAGTCAACTGGACACCCAAGGTCAGAAGGGCCACAAGGAAGAGACAAACAATGCACAGTGCAGTGTAGCCTCGAGGAAACACTTATTTTTCCTCTAGTTCAGTGGTTCTCCACCTTCCTCATGCCGTGACCCTTCGTACATTTTCTCATATGGTGGAGGACCCCCAACCATTAAATTACCTTCGTTGCTACTTCATCACTGTCATTTTGCTGCTGTTATGGATCGGGCGACCCCTGTGAAAGGGCCGTTCGACACACACCCCTCCCCCACAGGAGTCGCGACCAACAGATTTGGAACCACTGTTCTACTTCTTTAATCCTTCCACCCTACACCACTATCATGAACCAAATACTATCTTACAAATCAGGCTGGACCAGAACACATATACTGGTTCAGCAAAGAGCTCTCTGCTCTTTTCTTAACCATGCTCCTCTCCATACCCCAGTTAATGGTGCAGTTGATTCATGAAGTCCAGTCAAAGTGCCTCAGGGAATCCTTGGGATCCGAAGGGTTTCCTCTGCTAATCTGAAGGGTGCTGGATCACCAGGTCTTTTTTCTTCAAGGGAGACTTGAACCTCCAATTTTCAGTCAGCAGCTGATCTAGGTTAACATGTTAGCCTGGGTACATAACAGAAACAAATCCACAGAAACTCTTATGTATAAGAAGGAGTTTTATATAAAGGGGAAGTGCACATTTAGAAAGCATCCCAACCCAGTGCTGTCCAAGCCCATAAGTCCAACACAAGCCCATATATCTGACACCAATCTACAAAGTCCTCCATCTCACAAAACACACACAATTACGCCGACTGCAGGTGGAAAGCAGAATCACTGAGTGTGTGAACATCTCTGGGCTGGCATGGGTCTCCATGCGGCTGCTCCAGCACCCAGAGCTCCATCAAGGTAGTTCCATGCAGCTTCTCCTCAGGGATGTCTTGCAGGAAGTGAGCCTTGCCAGTTGAAGGAGGGAACTGGCTAAAGCAGCTGCACCCTGGTCTGATCATCAGAGTAGGAGACCTGAGAACTAGAAAGGTGAGGCTCACCTAGCCATTTATCTCTCGGCTCTTCAATTACTCCCATGTGTTCATTGGCCAGGTTGACTCAATAAACTTTAATAACTTCAGTAACCCCTGTACCACCCCATAACCAAGACAGATGGCATCCAGGTAATTCAGTCACAACCGCCACAAACGTGTGGAAAGTGCAGTGTGTTCCCATGGTTACTTAGGTTGGTGTATAATCTCCAAGTCTTTCTTCTGAGGGCTTCTGGGTGGGTGTGAACCTCCACCATTTCCTTTGTCATCAAAGTAGCCAATGCCTTGCCCATTCTCCTCTGTCCAACTCTCTACACAGCTTCGCATCATTCACGATTCAGAAGGTCAGTTTCTCTCATCAGACAATTTCCCAACACCTGAAGTCCAGAACCATGAGGCAAATCTGTGTGTGTGTGTGTGGGGGGAAGTGTTTCAGGAGAGTGGCCGTTCCAACTCACACCAGGAATCCAAAGCATCCATGGGGCCATCTGTGGCCATCAGGTTTACAACATGGGACGTGTTACGAAGCAATTCTCCTCCACCCTGTGGGGTGGCTATGACGGAGAATCAGGTACATAGGAAGCCCTGCAGTTTTCTTTCTGACTCTGGAGATTTATGAGGGTAGCTAGGAAGTTACCAAACAGGAATAATTCCGAAGTTCTTTTGTCTGCAATGCCCCTTCTCTGTCACTCTGGAGAACATGCCTCGCGCTGCTCCTCAGCTTCTGGGCAGTGCGGTCCCTCAGTCTTGCCTGGCTCTTGGGTCCGGGAAGCCTGTTCCTCCCAGTGTCACGGCTGCTCCTCTGCTCTGTCTCATGGTCTTGGTGCCTTGGCCTCCATCACCTCCCTTCAGTCAGGGGTCTCACAGGGGCTCCTCTGACAGCTCTTCTTTCTTGGCGGTCACGGGTTCTCTCTGTGATTCTGAAATCACTTTCGGAACCCTCACAGAGCCAAGGAGGCTCCACGGGATCTTTAAATCATGTAACTTTAGCCAATTGACCCCTACAGCTCCTACTTTCAGGGACACAGAGAGCATTCTTCCCCCTTTGTCTCCTAATTCCGGGTCCGTGCACGTTTTGTTACAATATTTTACCTTTCCTCCAACTGTTCTTTGAACTTTACTGTGCATGCATTCAAGTTGCTTTAGCTTTTTAATTTTATGAAAAGATTACTTTATTACTTTATTACTATAAAAGATTACTTTATTACTTTATTACTATAATGGATAGCTTTGGAGACCCTGTGAGGCAGTTCTCCTCTGTCCTATGGGATTGACACGTCAGTGGGTTTGATCTGGTTTCCTTTAGGTTAGAATTGTCCCGCCGGGACTTCCGATATCAGTGGCTCATGGTAAAACATTCTGAGGCCGGTGTTTTTCATGGTCTGTGATCCTATCAGCACACCTGGCTACGGTCTAGTCATGGTTTTATCTCTTACCTCTACTGCCCTTTTGATTTTCTGAGTCTTGACATGAAGGGGACCGTTGCCATTGCAGTTGGAGTGGCTGGCTGTGCACACCTGAAGGTCTGTGGTTTGAACCTGTCGGTGTCTGTAAGAATTCACCCTAACCGCTTTAGCGTGCAATTTCTCAAGATCGTCATGGGATTAGCCAACAACATGTCAGTGGACTCCGATTAAAACACTAAGTCGTCCTCTAAGAGACGGAGCGGTGCCAACCCATCAGGACCCTTGTGAGAATGGGATGGGCAGTCAGGACAAATAGGATGACCTTCAATTACTTAGTGGACGTCGGGGGTAGGCACACACCTACCATCGTCACAAAGAGGGAATCTCATCAGTTCCTGGTCATTCTCACTCCCCTCCCACGTCTGTAAGATGCAGCCCATCGTTGATAGGAGCTGTGAAGGTGGCTTCTTGGGGTCTCAGACTGCCGCCATCTCAGATGACCAGCATCTGAATCAAGGGCCTAGGGAACAGGTCCAATCCCTGTCCTGGCCTTTGGGCGATGCAATGCCTGGCTGCAGGGGTCCACACACATTGGAAACTCTGCAAGGGAAATACATGGCATTCAGTTTCCATCAAAATCACTGACCAGGAAACCTGTGGGGACAGCTGTCCTCTCAGGACAAGCTCCACCATGAGTCTGCATCAACTCAACAGCAATGCACTTTTCTTTCTCTTGTTCGGTAATTACCAAAACAAAAAAAAATTATTTGACTTTCCATAAGCTTTCTAGTACCTGGAAAGCCTTCGGGAGCTTTTGGAGATCAACAAACAAAGACAGGACTGAACTAGATATGCCATCTTAGTGACACGAAGAGCAGCTTCCAGAAACAAAGCAGCCATTGTCTTGCCCTCTGTTTACCTTCTGGTTCAGGCGCTTGTGTCCACATTTCTGATGGATGAGTATGCACCTGTTCTTTGTCCTCAGTTCCAGGGTGTCACTGCTCTACCGAAAAGTGGACCTTGGCCAAGTGCTTGGCTTCTAACGCAGATATTGGTGGGTGGAGCCCAGGGGACAACCCCCTGGGAGAGAAAGACCATGACATCTCCTTTCGTAAAGACTGACAACCCTGGGACTCTGCGGACAGTTCCCTGTCCTGCTGTGCCCTTCCGACTTGGACTCCACAAGACACAGGGCTGAGTGAGTTTTGAGTTTTTTGGCTTCAGTTCAGGTCTCAGAGATTGTGTCCTCATCGATTGGTGCTGACCCCACGGTACAGGATTATCCATTCTCCCACACCATTTCTGGGTTCCTCGAGCGAGGGTGGCATGACAGCAGGATGGTTACTTACGACACTCTGTGGGGTCGTACACAGCTCTTCTCTCATGCCCTGCACATGCTCAGGAAGGCAGTTCTTCTAAATGGATTTGGGGGCAGACACCTGATCGCACAGCCTCATCCCTGAACAGAATGGCCCCCCATGATGATTTAGACACCTCACGTCCTCTCTCCTTAACACATCTGTCAATTCATTCTCCAGCCTGATGTAAATTTGTCTCCTGGAGGTCATCCATTAGAGGACAGACAGACATGTCTCCATAACTGGATTGCAAGTGGGCATTTGTTGGGGGTCATAACCTACCCTTTCTCTGCACTGTAAGGCAAGAGTAATGTACCTGAGAGCTCCAACTGTGTAACTTTATATTTGCATTTATTTACATATTTTAAAACATTTTACTATGAGATCTTACACCTCTGGCAACAATCCACACATCAATTTTATTGATCACATTTTTACATCCTTGGACATTTATGTTCTATTGAGACCTTGGTGACCGCTCCGCTTTTCCTCCACCTTCCACCACCCTTGTGACCCATGAATAAATTAAAAGTTATTATTATTTTCATACCTTATACGCACTACCATCTACCTCCCCTACAGTTTCTGGCGTGCATCCTCTGAGGGGTAAGTGGGAGTGCAGGGATGCGGGTCTGTGTTGATCCAGGAGCTCAGTTTCTTTCGTCGTCTGTAAATCTACAGACACCGCAGAAGGCGTGAGTGGAGACTAATGAAGTCCCATGGAGAAGGGGACCTGTTTCCTTAGAGCAGCGGTTCTGAGCCTGTGGACCGAGAGCCCTCTGTGGGTCAAACGAGCCTTTTACAGGGGTCATGCCTGATTCATCACAGGTGCAAAATGACAGGGATAGAGTAGCAATGAAAATAACTTTAGGATTGGGGGGGGGCTCCCCACCATGAGGCAATGTATCAAAGAGTCACAGCATTAGGAAGGTGGAGAACCCATAAGATGGAATGACACAATGCCTGAAACTCTGGACTAACATGAAGAACTAGCCGTGTGAATGGCACAGGGCTAGTGCTGATGCCTTCTGTTACACACAGAATCACTGTGGGTCGGAACCGACTGACAGCCCCAAACAACATCTGTATGACAATGGATTGTGGGCCATGGTCACGGGACCAAAGGTAATAACTTATTCCAGTGGCTGATTAACTCTTGTCTGGAAGCCAAAGAAACACAAGGGACTCATATCTCCATATGAAGCCATGTTGTAGGAGCTTTACACAGGGAAGACATCTCTGGATCTGCATGAATGGCTCAGAGGAGACACTGAGAAGACAGTGACAAGTGCAGTATCTCCTTCCCACCAGAGGTCAGAAACACAGACAACACTCCAGGTCCCACAGAGGGATGCCAAGACGATGACCACCAGCAAGTCCCTCACTGGCTTTGAGGCAAAAGTGACCCCAAAGACCAGGGTTTTCCTCCTCAGAGTCGGCACTTCCAACACTCGATCTCTCTCAGGATTCACGGAGCAGACATTGCTGCTCTTTCACAAGAAACCTGGGGGAACAGATCTTGTGCTAAAAGGGTTTTTGTTTTGTTTTGTTAGAGAAATAGAGTGGAAAAAATGAACTGCAAACAGTCTACATGTCCTTAAAGAATTGCCAACCAGGATGTTTACGATTGCTGTTTCGCGAAGATGTCTTCGGGAACCCCATGATAAAGAGTCACATGGAAATACAGGAGGCATAATAGGAGGGAAGAATACACAACCTCTACAGCAGGTTACCTTCTACTGGCTCTTCAGAAGGCAAGTGAACAACACAGCAAGATGAAGACTCTACTCCTGATGCTGGGACTCGCCCTCACCTGCGCTGCCCTGGACACTCTGCCTAAAGAAAAACTCTCAGTGGTAATGAGGAAATCCCAGCACAGAGGGGTCTTCTTTTATGCATGTGCATGTAGCTTTGAGGGATTGTATTGGTGTTTCCAAATGTGTGCACCTGGGTCTACACCTGTAAGTCCCCAAAGCACAGTCTTTTGATTTATTGGGTAATGATAAGTTTCTATGACCAAGCCCCACGAGAGAATGCTGATGCAGGACACCTTGATGCCTTGCTTGGCAGAAATATGCTCCATATGATTTTGCGTGGCTGGTTTTTCAGAAGCAGGTAACTGGAACTTTCTGGTGGGGTCTCTTCTGGGCAGAGTCTGTCCGGCAACTCTCTGGTTTGAATGGAGTGCTGAAACACGGACACCATCAGCAACATGCTGTGTTTCCACTTTCTCCCTCTGTACTTCACATGAAATAACACAGTGGATGTGAGTTGGAACCACAAACAACATCAAGGGCATGCTGCATTTCTACCTGTCTCCCTCTGTACTTGCCCTAGAAATACACACTGGATGTCAGGTGGAAATAGTAGATGATGTCACTGTGTAATCTCCTGCAGGGATTTCTCACTTACATTTCCTATCTTGCCATTGTGTTTGATGTTATTGTTGTTAAATGCTTTTTATCTTAAACACATGCACTTTTGTTCTTATGCAACTGTGTGGCATTCTTCTTGAAGACGTTCAAGAAAAAGACAGTCCCGTGCCAATATTTCTCACGAATGTTACTTTTAGATCAGAGAAAATTATAAACCACTCTACATTGCCTCCACCAACCCAAACAAGACAAAGGACGGTGGAGATTCCAGTGTTTTCATCCGTGAGTTTGTGCGTCTCCCGCTAGATGGACTCATCAGATTAGGATTCTATATCAAGTAAGTAAACATTTCATGGAATGAAAATGAATACAGCAACCTGGTTACCAAGAGAGAATCCACCTTCCTTGGTTGGAGAGAAATCTCAGGGCTCTGGGTGGTGGCCTTTGAACAGTCTCTAGAGGTGGAGATTTAGGAGCCAAAGTCTGGTATATGAAACCCAGGATTGGTGTACATAGAGAGACAGCAAATAGAATTTTGGTTTGGGGAGGAGGAGTTTACAGTACTGGTGGTGGTCAGGAGAAAGGAAGATGAAATCTTGTAGTCCATGTAGACAAAGAGTGTTTGGATATGGATCGTGGGACCAATTGTCCAAATCTGATTGACATGGTAGAACTATGGAATGCTACAGTGCGTGCCTTAAATTAAAAAGTAATAGAGAGCCACACCTCCAAGGAAGCATCATCCGGCTGTGACCTGCTTCATAGCAGGAATTCCACCTTGGATGTCACATGTCCATGTTGACGTAAAATCACATAAACACACTGTGGAAACGCTTTCATTTCCCAGAGGGTAACTGATAATGTGATTGGTATTTTGCACACTTTTGGTAAAAACTCAAGTCAGGAAGAAATAAGTAGAAATATTTTTGGCTCCTTTGGAATCCTCGTTCAGATTCAGAAACATGTTGGAATATGGTTGGGGTTTCTAAAGGAAAGTTAAGATGAGGGGCAGAGAGGGCAGTGATGTTTGGGGATTGTGGCAGTCTGGTAAGAATGAGTGAATTAAACCTGGGATAGCACAGGTGTGGAATGCATTTGAAGGGGAAATGAGTTTTCAAGTTAGGGAGCAAGAAGAGGGGAAAGAAGGATTGTGTTCTGAATTACTCAGGTATTTTAAAAAGAAATACTTTAACACTTCAGTGTTCAAGAAGTGGGGGGAAGGGTGTTCCAGGGCGCTGTAGACAGGAAGCAGGGTGATGGCATCATAAGGTCAGAGTTCTCAGAAAGGAGGAGGAAGCGATAACGCTGAAGAGGATTTTCTGCTGTGGATATGGTTTGAACTCAGCATCTCCAGACCACCAACAGGTGCCAATGGAAGTTGGCAGTCGGCTACATTCTGTGCTTCCTTCTGATCATGCACCTTCTGGGAACTCTTGGGCACAGGATGCATTCAAATACCAAATAACAGACAGTTTTTGAAATTCTGTAAGTAAACAATAACGAGTTCTTAAATCTGACATAGAAAAGAGATCTAAAGAGAAAAGATTTTGGACTTGGGTTGGGGTATGTAACGAGCTAGGTTTTCAATTTGACATTAACTCCTGAAATATTTGAGTGCAGAACTTTGTCTTTATCTTTCTCTGTATCTCTTTCTCTTTGTGTGAATCACGCGTGCATCCAAGCGTGCGCGCGCGCATGCACACACACACACACACACACACACACACACACACACAGATTTTGAATGATGAAAGGAAACCAGCATTGAAAACATCATGAACAAAGGCGCTGGGACAATGGGTAAGGTGCCTATGGTTCCACATCTAGCCGAGAGTCATATAACCTTCCAGTAGAATAATCATATGTTGCCAGCAATTCCTTTTGCTTAAATTAGAAAAAAAATGAACAGGGTATCATTTTCCTTATCATGTTGAGAATGCATGCTTCCTACTGTTTTTAACTCCTCCGTACATGTGGACACATGCTTTCAAGCAACTTTACTGAGATTCAATTTTCTTCCCACGAGAATAATTGTCCGAGATTCACATTTCAGTGGTGACAAATGTCTGGCCCCTGTAAGCAACATCGCACTGAACACGCATCAGTGTGTCTGTAGCTAAGAGAGGAAGGTGGTAATCGTCCTGACAAACACCCATCCTTGGAGTCACTGGTGACTGTGATCAGGGTGTGACTCCGCGGTTCTACAGTTGTCACATGATGAACAGGCCCGCAGAGTCGCACCTTGTTTGATTTCACTCAGTCTTACTGCATTTCACCAGTTGCATTATATTCCAAATGGAAGGTCTTTGGAAAGTGCCTCGAGTAAAGTGTACACATGCTGTTTTGTAGACAAGGGGGCTATGCGGACATTGTTGATGCATGCAAGGCCAGACATGAAATCCTAGTCATCCAGTTATGTATTGAATGATTTTATTACATTTACCAATTCAATTGAAAAATTTTTTTCTGTTCTAGCTTTAAAGAACTATGCCTTCCCTATTATGAATATGTATCGAGAAAAGGAAGCAATGAATTTGTTAATATTGGTAAGTACCAGAGTGTTCTCTGGGATAGGCGCTTGTTGAGATTCAATTGAGGGCCAAACTTTCTCACATGGAATCTGGAGATACAAATTTTGCTTCTGCTAACCATCAGAGGTAAAACCAAGTAGAATCCGCTGAATTTTCCAAGCATTTTAATTTGTTACGCAAGGAGATAAATGATATTACATTAAAAGCCCCTTGAAACTTTGAATATAACCAGGAGAAACTAAAAACAAATGCTTAGAATATTTCATGTCAGTCATGGGCAGATGGCAAGGTTCTGTGCCCTTTAAAAATAACCTAAAAGACTACAGTCTGATGGATCCAGTTTGAGTATCGATACGAAGGCCATCTTGTCAAGAGCAGAGATTTTTAAAGCAATCCCAGCCAATCATTTAAGGTATAAGTTGATTCCCATAAGACATGGAATCTATGTCATTCTCCATCGCCCTTTCTCCAAGTCAGATATCGTTAAAAATCAGGTGTTGGTTGAGATTTCTTCCCCTCATTTTGTCTGATTGTTTGATTATTTTTGCTTAATGTTTTAATGGTCATGAAGAACATTATGCATTTTCAATGGCTCAGACTCTAAATCTTTGATGAAAGTTGAGTAGCAGCTCTGTGAAATGGAAATAAGCGAACAATGAAATTATGTGCCCCAGTGGTTGCTTTACAAATCAATTTTATCTCCTCTGTGTAACCGTTATCTCTTATATAAGCTCTCACTGAAATCTTCAACAGCCACTGTGTATCACTCTACAGATCAGCCCATCAACAGGAAACCAACCTACTGCCATTGAGTCATCTCTGACTCATAGTGACCCTGTATAAGATGTCAGAGTCTTTGTAAATCTTTCTAAGAGCAGACAGCCTCATTCTTCTCATGAGTGCCTGAGTGGCTAGAACCACCAACCTTGCCATTCAGAGAACAAAGCTCACTTAGCATCACCATCTTGGCTTCTCAGACACTGATGTGCTTATCAATAAATGTACATGAGACGGCTTTTAAAAGTGGGCAGAGGAAAAGTCCATGAGATTTCGATTTCATTTTTTTTCACTGTCTTTTCAAGTCCCGTCCTCAATGTGGTGGTGGTAGTTCGGCTTCACTAAGTTGATTCTGATTCTTCATCACAACTCTGTGACAAACGGTGGGAATCCCCGTAGGCTTGTAGAGACCGTCCCTTTGCGTGCTTAGTCCTAGCAATGCCAGAAACAATATAGGCATATTTCTTGCTCATTATTTATTTTCTTCCCAGGTCCATTCAACAATAGTGTGAAATTTATTCATATCCTGAGAAAAATTTTCATAGTACTGGACAAGAGGGTAGATAAATTTGGAGGATTTACCAAAACGGCAGAACTTCTGGGTAAGAATCAGCTCCACCCCTGAAAGGAGGAATCAACATCTCCCCGATCAGGGATTCTAGTCACAACGGGCAGGGTGCGATATCACATGGTCGTTCATGCATAAGGACCCCACTTGAGTTTCCAACCTCCTTGCCAACTCGTGGAGATCAATCCGTGTGTTCCACTTCCACTGACCTTAGGGTGGTTTTCAGAGGATGGTGTTTTGGAAGTTGATCACCAGGCCTCTGTGCCAGGACCCCTCTGGGAGCACTGAACCACCAACGGTCCTGATGGCATCCACGTGGATTGTCCATTTGCTCACCTTTGATTCAAAAAGCATTCCAATTCCCATGGAGTCAACTGCAGCCCCAGGTCCCCTCGTGAGGGCCAGGGAGAACTGTGACCCTTAGGATGTTTCAGAATGCATGACCTTTCAGCAGCAGAAAGTCAAGCCATGCTCCCAAGGCGTCCCCAGCCAACATCCACAACAACCACCAAAAGCAGACCCACTGCCATTGTCATGAGGTCGATTCCTACTCCCAGCAGCCAGATGGACATAGCACCTTAACCATTTACATGATCCATGGATTATGTGGACACGCCAAAGGTGGTGTTTTACTGTAGCCCCCGAAAGCCTGCCTCATCTGTATAGTCACAATGTCTCATGGAAACTTCCCACTCTTTATATGCCGATTTTCAGCAAGAAGCACTTCTGTGCCCCAGGAAGACTTTGACAACTTCTTGGATGTTCTCAAAGAAGAGCAGATTCCTGAGGAAAACCTAATCCATGTCATCAAACGAGGTAACTCAGCCACACTTTGCCCTGCGTTTCTAATTGACCTGGCAGGTATGCACAATTTCAGGTAACACATCAATCTCACTTACATCCTCTCTTTGTAAATCATTTGCTATGAGCTAGAGTGTTTACACAGAATCCTCAGTGTCATTAGTGTCGGGTGCTGACCTTTTCCCCTTGTCTTTTTTGTTCTTTTTCTCAAGACAATTGTCCTAAGAATTTTCCAAAGTTGCCAGGAACCCTTCCTATAACACAGACATTTTGAGGGTAAGTTACCATGACCAGTGTCCTTTTCTGCCCTTCCCATCCAGGTAAGGATCTCCCACAGGGATTTCACATGGGCTGTAGGTGCAGAGGTGGGTAAGGGTCGGGATGCTAGGCAGAAGATTAGCACTTGGCAACCATGTCCTGCTCCATGGGAGGAAGGGGAGGTTGCTGCTCCCACAGAGTTCCAGCCTCAGAGACCCACAGTGGAGGCTCCAGTCTGGCCTGTAGGTTCCTGGAGGAGTCAGCACCAATTGAATGACAGAGGTTATGGTCTGGGGTTTGGTAATCGTTCTTCAGGAACTGCTTGATTCTTGATTCTCCAAAAGTATGCACCCAGATGACATTTCCTCATTGATGGTCCCCCTGCCATCGATTCAATCCGGAATCTTGTTATTGTTGTGGATAGATGCCACCACGTTGTCCCTGACTCACCGTGACACAATGCACAGCACAAGGACACACTGACCAGTTCTGTACCGTCCTCACGATTGCATTTTTTAAAGTCTGAGCCCATCGTTGCAGCTACTTTGTCAGTCTTTCTGGTGCACGGTCCTCTTTTATTCTGACCCTCTACTTTGTCAGGCAGGAAGTCCTTCCCCAGAAAATGATCCGTCTGTAGAACACATCACAGCAGCCCTAGAGCGGGTTTCCACAGGGTAAATCTTCAGGGCAACAGACAGTCTCTTTTTGACCTCGAAACAGCTGGTGTGTGTGAATCCTGAGTCTTGCACTGAGTTCAAAATGACTCACCCCACCTCGACTCCACTTTCTGCCTATAACTTGTTGCTGTGAATTCTATTACAAACCTACGGACCCCGCAAAATATACGTAAAAATGCCAGAGAACCTCTTTGTCTACTTACATAAGCTAAGTGTCCCATCTCTCTTACCGAGGGACTGGTTGGTTCAAGTAGCTGACACTTTAGTTCCCAGAAGACAACGTATCCATGTACTACCAGGATCTCTTCTTCTATTTTGTTTCCCTTAAAAAAAAAAACAGAACAAAGCATAAACATAGTTTTTCAGGTCATGATGTTTTAGGTCAGGGAGTTAAGTTCATTCCCAAGGCCAAGACTTCTGGAATCATGAAATCCCTGCTTCTACCATCTCCACAGCCTTGGAATCATTCCATGTGGACATTCACCTGTCTTAGAGACAGACTTTATTAATTTCCAAGTAAGAAAGTATCAAACTCTTCTACCTGACAGATACTCAACTCTAGACACCTGACTACTCTTGAGACTCTTTTAAGATCAGCATGACTCAACACCATGTCCTGGTTTTTCTCCCCCCCCCCCCCCCCACAAGGTACCTGGATGGACAGTCACAGACACAGCTTCCTCGTGGAATCAGAATCATTAGTAGGAAGAGCTCCCTCTGCGTTTCTCTGCAGCTCATGTTCTTCTCAGAGAAGACAGGTTCCCTCCCTCACCTAATCTTTCTCAGTGTCCCCTCCTCTATGTGCGGTTTATCTAGATCATTAAATTGTTCAAACAAAATTATTTACTGTGTACAGGGTTCTTGTTTGTCCTTGCAGAGAAGGGATTCAACTTGAGGCTCAGTAGATATTCACTTTCAATAGAATTCTCTAGGCAGGCATGTATGTAACTGGTGTAAGGAGTGGCCCATGGGAGACAAGGTTGGATTGAGATGGAGAAAGAATTCAGAGAACCAGCCAGCTCAATGGCCTGAAGGGTCTAAACCAGCCTTGGGAAATATTTACTGTACAGATGTGAGGTTGTACACACCTGCCTCCTAAATCTCAATAGAGTAACATATTCATCACGGGGTGTTAAACACCTGGCCAACTGATCAGAGTCGATTAGAGAGCAGCCTACGACAGTTCTCACTGTAATCAGATTCCCTCTCTGTTCTTACAGCTCTCATGTATGAAATAACACGGGAGTCTGTGATCGTCTAGTACAGGATCAGTAGGGAACAATGATGAGACAACATCACAGGCCTCAGTCCAAACCAGAACTCCACACCCATTGCCTTCTAGCTAATTCTGACTCACAGGAACACCCTGGGACAGAGATGACGTGTCCATGAGGGTGGGAAACGCATCCAATCATTACATGAGGAAGAGAAGTGTTTGTTTGGAAATTGCTGATTTCATCCCTAAAAAGACTACATTATGTTTGCAAGTGATATGCTCCTAGACATTGAACCTTGTCAATGACTCAACAGGAACGCCAATGAAACCAATAGAAGGATCCAGCAAACCAGAGGACACAGAGTCAACCTTCAAAAAACAGTTGGACTCCTGACACCACAGGTCTGCAGTGAGCACCTGGAGAGCCACGTGGGGACCTTTGAACCCTGCGTGTGGCTGTGAATTACAACTGAAAGACATCAACGGGTATTATTCACATAATAGTGATTTCATTTGTTTGTAAATGATCATTGTCAAATTGTTGGAAGGGACACACTTGACTCTTCCATCTACGAAGTTTCCCAAACCTACTCTCTACCAGAAGAGGATGCTGGGGGAACGAATTTCAGGACTGGGATACCATTTATCGTAGCTACACAAAGATGAAGTGCGTAGAACCTAATCTTAAAATTGAATGAAAATCACTATCATTTAATTGATTCTGACTTACGGTGATTCTACAGGGCAGGCTGAAAGGCCTGCTGAGGGCTTCTGAGATGGTTATATTTTACTGAAGAAAAAAACTTCATCTTTGGCCGTGGAGTAGCTGGTGATTACCAACTGCTGACCATACAGTTAGCACTAACGCACTAGGACTCCAGACCTAAATCTCTTGGGAGATTTAAAGAATACATAATATATGTAATTAATAATGTCATGTAATTAACCGGTATTTAATTAATCGATAATAATCGATTGATAATATACTTAACATGATGTATACCATATATGTTAAAGCATGTATATACAGATGACAGTCATAAGTTGACCAAACTACTGGAAGGAAATAGGAAAATATTAACGGTATTCAAATAGACTTCTAGATACAAGGCAATCCGACTCTTATTTTAAAGAGATGGGAAATAATGAACCATCAACTTCAGATGGAAAGTAAAGAGACCCTGGCTACAAAAACACTAACACAGTAGAACGAAGTAGACAATCTAAAATGTCCGAATCATTCTACACAGACAATGGAATAATAACAGACACACAGAGCGATGGAAGAGAATTGAGTTCTCATCAGTAACTCCATCCTGTTGTACACAGCTCAGAATCGCCCAAGGCCTGGAAACCATGACATTAGGAAGAGAACATTTCTCTAACACATGGTGCTTTCCAAACTGGATATCGATTTGCAGAAATAGGACACAGAATCCACGTCTCATGCCGCATACAAAGCCAACTCAAGATGAATCACAGATGTACATGTCAAACCTAACACTACACACATCATTGTAAAACAAATACGTGTGCACTTAGGAACCCTCACACGCGACACTCCCATGTTACCAAACGAACGAAAAATCCATGAACAACAGATGATAAACTACATGACCCAGCATCCTACCACTGAGATCATTTCAAGGATCATGGCTTTACTCCCAGGGAGAACTAGTTTAATATATGCCTGAGCCATCATGGTTAAATATTTACTGCATGGACATGAGGCTGTACAGACACATATCTGTGTCCCAAATCTCAGGAGAGCATTGTGTTCATCACAGGGTGACAAAAATTCTTCACCAAATATTCATGGGTGACAAGAGAGCAGCCTATGAATTTACTCATTGTAATCAGATTCCCTCTCGGCTATTATACAACTGTTATGTTTGAAATAACATGGCGAATGTGTTACTATGTAGTACAGGGTCAGTAGTGATCAATGATGAGGCCACATCTGAGGCCTCACTCAAACCCTGAACGTTACACCCATTGTCTTCTAGTCATTCCAACGCACAGGGACAGAGCAGATGTGTCCATGAGGGTGGACACCTCCTCTACTCTTTAAACAAGAAAGAGAGAGTGATGGTTTGGAAATTGTTGGTTTAATCCCTAAAGAGACTAACGTGTATTTGCAAGTGATTTGTGACTATCTATTGAGCATTTAACACACTTAAGCCTGTTGCCAGACACAGTCATACTGTCAGTTGTTAAGCATGAAGTACACACAGAAGACAAAACAGTTGAAACAGATTTCCTAAAACTATGAAACTGAAGTGCATGCCAGCACCTCACCAGCACATGACATGGAGAGTCCATGGACTTAGAAATAATCTTAACAACAGCACAACAAACAAGAAACTAATCTCTAAAGCTATGGAACTCTAAAACACCTCAATCAGAAAAAAAAAATCCAATTACAAAGTGGGCAAAGGACAGGAACGGAAAATTCACAAAAAATCTCACCGAATGGCTAGCAAAATGTTCACAAACATTCAAAATGATCACAATCATTCACCATCTGGGAGATGCAAATCCAAGCACAGATGAGATGTCACCTTGCACCAACAACGACAACCTGATTATAAACCACGGGAGCAATAAATGCTGGGACTGCAGGATGAGCTTGGAACTCTTACCTATGCCCGTGGGAGTCTTATGCATGCTGTAAAGATGTTCTGCCACTCTGGAAAGTGTCACCTCAAATAATGGAGAACAGAAAGTGTTAGGAACCAGCAAAAGCTCCGCTGCGTGTACACCTTAAAGCACTAAGAGTGACCACAGGGACACACAGTATGCACTCCCATGATCACTTCAGCACCGTTCCCTAAGCAAAACGATGCGACAGGTCAAATGTCCATCAGCAGAATGATTAAAAAAGAAAACCTCTGGTGCATGCACACAATAAAATATTATTCATCGCGGAAAAGAAGTACCTAATGGTTTGAATGGACCAGAAGAATAACGGGCTGAGTGATGACAGTCAGTCAAAAAGAGAAAGATAATATATGAGACCAGTAGTATAATGATAACACCCAAGACAGAGACTGTCAATCCAAAGAAAACAGGCTGTAGAGGTTTCCAGGGACAGGAAGGGAAAGATGAAGCAATGCACAGGAGGATGACAGAGACTGATGGGGTGAAAGAGTGAATAGAGGCACCTAAGAGGGAGAAGAGACAATGGCGAGGGTGGTAGCATCAGAGTGGACTGATGGTTTAAACTGTTAATATGCAGAGCGGATGGTCGAAAATGAAAACCGCCCCTCACCTAAATCACAATAGAAAACTCACTGAAAAAGGAGTCATGTGAAGGGGAACAGATTGCAAGGATCCACATACATATAACCTCCGCCATGGGGGTGGACAATAGAAAAGTGGGTAAAGGAAGACACCAGACAGGGCAAGATATGCCAAACAATAATAATTTATAAAATATCAAGGGTTCATGAAGGAGGGGGTTACGGGTAGAGAGGGGGAAATGAGCAGCTAATAACAAAGGTTCAAGTAGGAAGCAAACATCTTGAGAATGATGATGGCAACAAATATACAAATGTGCTTGACACAGTGGATGTATGTATGGACTGTGATAAAATGATTTTTAAAAATTAGCCATCAGTGCTTATAAATATTATATTTCTCAAGAATAACTTATGCTTACGTATTGCCTGTTCTTCCATGATAATAATTTACTTTAAGAACCAAAGAAAAACACCTGGAAATCAAAAGATGCTTTTGATAAAAAATGCAATTCCTCTCCTCTGAATCGCTTCATTCCTAAGAAAAATGAAGGTCTAGTCAGAACTATGGTGTTCTTATGAGTCAAACACACCTGAGGAAGACACATTTGGGATGACGTTACAGAACCATTGTCATTGTCTTCAAAATACAACCAAACAACTTTTCACACTTTGCTGCTGCTCACGTGGCCTTTGAATCAAGTCTGATTCAGGTGTGACACTAGGTGTGCGGCACACAAGGTAACTGTGGAATTGTTAAGGCAGTGAATTGTCAAAAGTAGATTGTCAGCCTTACAGCACAAGACGTAGTATTTTCAGTCACCTTAAATACATGTATAAGTTGGATATTGAATAAGGAAGACCAAAGGAAAAGGAGATAATACATTAGATAATGGTATTGATCAACAATACTGAAGCACCAAAGACTGTGGAAATAACAAAGAAATCTATCTCGGAAGAAGAGCAGACATACTGCTCCCTGGAGGCGAGACATTGCAGAGTAGTGATCAGTGATCAGGAGAGACCAGTCCCTGGAGAAGGACATCATGCTAGGTGACATGCAGGGGAAGCGAAAAAGGAGGAAGGCCCTTGATGAAATGGAATGACACAGTGGCTGCAACAATGGCTCAGGAATAAGAACAAGTGTCTGACAGGGCAGGACTGGGAAGTATTACCCTCTGTTGTGCATCAGCTCCCTAGGAGTCCCAACTGACCCAATGACACCTGAAAAAAACATGTTTATAAAGGAGATAACAAGGTCCATTGTCTGCTATGCTTCCAGTGAGACTCACAATAGCCTGGTAATTCTCTCCATATTGTGAGCAAGAGACAGTTAAAGAGAGGTGCAGGAGGAGGGGAAGAGGAAAAGGAGGCAAGGGGTAGAGGGAGAGAAAGGTAAAAGAAGGTAGTCAGGGAGAGAGCTGGAAACAGAGACCTAAATTCACTCCTTGTCTAAAGATTCAGAGGAATTTACACGACTTGGAGACCAGATGGTCTCCCGAGACATTATTCATATCTTATGTGTATCCCCGATTAGGTAAACACCCTGAAGATATTTGTCTCAAAGGGAACATCAGTGTTTGCAGTTATGTTTTAATGCACAGATGAGTGTAATTCATATGGCCATCTTGTTGACTCATGGAACTAGGCTCCATGGAATCCCACACCCTCACATCTACTATCAAGATTTCACCACGAAAACTCAATGGGGGCACAGTTCTACTCTCCAATCATTCATCATTAGGATACAAACATGTATGGTCCTGTCTGCGTCCTCAGATGTGCCTCTCAGCTCCCTGAAGCTTCCCTCCATAATGTCCTGAAGGTATTTACTCAAGTCAACCTGAATACCAGGAAATGTTTGACGTCAACTGTGTTCCCTTTACTTAAGACGTTCTTTCCCAGTTTTCTGTCAAGTAGGTCTACAATTCCCTAGCCAACTAGGAAAGCTCTCCAGGGAGCAAGTTTCTGTTGCGTGTATTTTATAACCTTTGAATTTTTATTCTATGTTTAAGTCGAACTATGAATGAGGAACCTGTTGGTTTTCTTCTTCCATAAAGACTGACACACTCAGAAACCCAAATGGACAGTTCTGCTGTCGTACGGGGCTATGAGTCAGAACTGGCTAGATAGCTGCAATTAATTTGCCCCTTATTTCAGATGTAGGTCTTTGGTCAAGCGATTGGTTCAATATGTTTCTATCTTCTACAAAAAACTTGTGGAACTAAGGAGTTGTGTTTCTTCTCAATGATTCTATTGGTTTTTGTGCACAGTTTAAATTTAAGGGGTTAGTCAAGGATGCCACGTCACTCTTTTCTAAAGAGACAGAGACCAAATAACCAATGACACATTCTAGATGGTCAAGCATTCAGCAAAACATAGAAGGAAGAAGAAATTCTAAGCAGAGGGGCAAAGTGCTGTTGCCTTGTGAGGATTGTCATCCAAGCCACCAAATGTGTAGTGTTCGATAGCTAGTAAAATCACTTTGCTCTCTCCACTGAAAACCTTGGTTTGGTTTCTTATTCTATTAATTAAATTATAGAAATTTTTCAAGAGCCTCCTGGTGTAGGCCGAATGCTTTTGAGGTAACATGGGTCACAGTGAACTAGGAGGACACCAGGAACTGAGGAGGCCGTGAGGGGGTACCAATGGGGGAGGAACAGCTCAAGGGAGGAGAGTGAGCCTGGCTCCACAAGTTGAAGAACAGTGTCATTGTCCCTCAGTGGGTTATAAATTTGTGCGGTTGGCATATGATCTACTGGGTACATTCTCAAGAACAATCTGAACAGACAAAAAGTTCATAAAAGCACACTCAAGGTCTTGATGCATACATATTCCAAAGAATTAAGAGACATTACTACAGAAGCATGAAAGAGGTAGCTTGCTGTTAATCGAAAATACTTAAATTATAGTAAAATTAGGATTTAGTTAGCTGTTGGAAACCAAGTAAAAAGAATATAGGCACCCACAATCTCTTTGATGCATAAAGACCCTCCAGAAATAAGAGACATAATCACAGGAGGGTGGAAGAGGTAGCATGCTCTTGATAAAAATATCTAATATATAATATTAAGCTGTAGTTAGATGTTGTAAGCGCTCAGTGCAGTCACCCCTTCCCGTGCAGGAAGAAAACGTTTTGTGACTTATGTCAGCGATGTCCTAACTCAGGAAGGGGGTGGGCAATGCCATTGAGATGAAGCTCCAGTGATTTCTCATGATCCAGAACAGAGGGATGTGAAGATCCTGGTTACCAAACAGAGTGCTTTGGGAAGATGAGTACAGGTAATGCAAAGGATAAGCCTGACTGGCATGGCTAAAACCTTGTCAGTTTTTCCCCACTATGATCCAACTGGGACTAACTAGTTTTTTTCATTTACAATATTTCTTTGTTCATTTTGGGGTTCACAACAGATGTGTTGAGTCATTGGGGCTGACCCTCTTAAATTTGTGTTATGTGTTTCTCTGATGTTCAGTATATGATATGATACCCAGCATTGGAGGACTACAGGGAAAGCAAGCAGGATACAGGTGTCTGGGTCGGGGGGTGTACAGAAGGGGGAGGAATGGGGCTGGTAAAAGGCACCTGATGTCAAGGAGTTCCAGAAGACAAAGAATGTCTTAAAACTGACCGTAGTATTAATTGTACAATACTGCCTGATGTGATTAAACTGTGGAATGATATGATATCTGCATTCACATCCAACAAAACGGTTTAGAAAGAAAAACATAAGTCACATCCAAAGCCTCCCCCATTTAGATCAACAACGGAATACAGCGCTTCAGGGATGGTGTGATAACCACTGGTGACACAAGCTAATGTTCCTGGGACATGACATTGAGAAGGTGACAATCCATAGCAACTCCCTGCACCAGAACAACAAACATGGGCCCTCCTGCACCCTCCTCACATTGTTCCTGTGCCTGAGCCCATTGTTACAGCCAGTGAGGATTCCGCTTGTCGGGGGTCTTCCTCTCCTTCACGGCCCCTCTACTTCACCAAGCCTGATGCCCTTCTCCAGGGACTTGTCCCTCCCGGCAAAAAGTCCAGAGTATATGAGACAAGATCTCACCATCCTTCTAACTAGAGTACACTCTGGCCCTACTCCCAACTCAGATCTGTGTCCTCTTCTCAATCAATGTTACTTGTAATATTCTTTGACAAAACTACTATTCAAATACATCCCTTCTTCTTTGGCCTCCTTTATTCAATGTCTACCTTTCACAGGCTTGTGAGGCACTTAGGAGTCCTTGTGTCAGGATGGTTTCATATTTTCCAGGATGTAGTTCTTCCCTTTCCGATTAAAGTCGATAGGAGTCAGCATTGTACTACATACATGTTACTATGAGACATGGAAAGTAACGTGATGTGGGTGAGGCCATGAGAAAGCTATGTATGGGAAACTGTTTCCTTGGTTAGCAGCTAAACCTGCCCTTTGTCACACTGTTTGGGTATCAAGGGTCTCCTATTTTATTTATGTTGTATTTTTGCCATGAACAAGGGTCCTAACTTCCTTGTCAGTTTCAACTGTAACAGAGATCAGGTTGACTAGAGAAACTCAAGTTTGCTCTGCAAGCACGAGGCAGAAGGAAACTTAGGTTTGCTTCCTCCAAACTACTCAGAAAAAGGAAGGGAAAATCAATTTGTAGACCTTAAATGGTCAGTATCAAGGTCATTTCAAAATGAATCTTCACAAATAGTGCTGTCTGGATGGGATTATAGTCATTCACCTTCAGGGAAATCTAATGAAGGCAACTATTATTCAAATTTATGGACCAACCAAAAAGGCTGCTCCTGAAGAGGTTGAAGAGTTTTATCAACATCATCAATCAGAAATTGATCAAACATGCAATGAAGATGCATCGATATTTATGAGTTACTGGAATGCAAACATTCAAAACAAAGAAGGAACAGTATTTGGGAAATGTGGACCTGGTGATCGGAGCTAAAACAAAGATCCCATAATAGAATGTTGGAAGCCTGATGGCTTGTTTATCGCAAATATGTTCTTTTTACCACAGGATTGAACACTATACACGTGGAGTTCTCCTAATAGATAGCACACAAACCAGACTGACGTCTGTGGGAAGAGATATTGCAGAATCTCAGCATCAGCAGCTGAAACCTGGCCAGGCGCTGATTGTGGACAAAACCCTAAATTATGTGCAACTTCAGGCTGAGCTGAAGAGAATTCAATGGAATCCAGGAGAGCCAGAATACGACCTAAATTCTGTCCCACCTGAATATCAAGTACATCTCAAGACGAGATTTGCTGCAGTGGAAGCGATTACCAGCAGGTATGCTGAGCCGTAGAAGGACAACAAGACCATGATTCATGAAGAAAGCGAAAGGTCATTAAACAGACAGGGAAGAAAATATCAGAAGGGATGTCAGTAGAGACACAGAAAGTGGCTCTTAATAGTGGAGTAGCTACACAAATGGAGGAAAGGATGAAGTCAGAGAGTGAAAAAGAACATTTCAAATAGAGTTCGAAAAAACAATGGAAAATATTCTAATGAAAGGGCAAGACTAAGATGAAAACCAAAAGGGAAGAAAACGCTCAGCATAAATGAAAGTGAAAGAACTGAGAAAAAGTTCAAGAATTGATTTGCAATATTGACAAATTCTATATGCAAAATACTAAATGGTGCAGGAAACAATAAAGATGTTTAGAATACATAGGTACTGCACCCCCACCACCAAAATGCATCTTTTATCAAAGGGAACGTAGACCTAGGAACCGATGGACTTTAAGGAGCAAGTTGAAGCTGCACTGAAAGCATTAGTCAAACAAGGGCTCCAGTAATTGGTAGGTGAGACCTTGTGGACATGTGATCAGGAGAGACCAGTCCCTGGAGAAGGACAGCAAGCTGGGTAAAGTGGAGGGGAAGCGAGAAAGAAGGAATGCCATCACTGAGATGGAATGGCACAGTGGCTGCAACAATGGCTGAGAAATAAGAACTGTGAGATGCGCAGGACAGGGAAGTGTTTCCTTCTGTTGTGCCCCAGGTCCCTAGGTGTCAGGAATGACCCATGGGCACCTGATAACAATATGGTTAAAAAGGAGATAACAAGGTCCTTGTCTGGTATGCCTCCATGAAGAATCACCATAGCCCAGGATGTCTCTCCACATTCAAAGAAAGAGATAAAGAGAGGTTTAGTAGGAGGGGAAGAGGAGGAGGAAGAAAATGAGGAGGAGGAGGAGGAAGGAGGGGAAGCAAGGAGAGAGAGAAGAAAATAACAAAGTCCTGAAGTCATCTCCTGTCTAAAGATTGACGTGTAGACAATCTGTGAGACCAGATGGTCTTTCCTGACATTTTTCATGTCCCGATATGTTTATTCTCCCCCAGGTGAACACCCTGAAGATATCTGTCGAAAAGGAAATGTGAATGTTTGCAGTGTATGATTTAATAGGTGGATGAGTGTAATTCATTGGCAATCATGTTGACTCAGGGTTCTAGGCTCCAGGGAATCCCACACCGTCGCATCTACTTCCAAGATTGCACCCAAGAAAACTCAGTGGGGCACAGTTCTACTCTCCAGTCACTCAACATTAAGGATACAAATGCATATGGTCCTGTCTGCCTCCTTGGATGCATCTCTCAGCTCCCTGAAACTTCCCTCCATACATTTCCTGAAAGTATTTTCTCCAGTTCAACTCCATACCAGGAAATGAGCTTCCTTGCAGTTTAAGTGTGTTTGCTGTCTTCAAGGTGTTCTTTCCTAGTTTTCCCTCAAGCAGGTCTGCATGTCCCTAACCATTGAGGAAAACTCTCCAGGGAGAAAGTTTTAGTTGCATGTATTTGATATCCTTTGATTTCTGATTCTGTTTGGCTTTAGGTGCTAGCTATGAATGAGGAACCCCATTGGTTTTCTTCTTGCATAAAGATTGACACACTCAGTAACACAAAGGTACAGTTCTGCTGTTGTACGTGGCTAAGGTGACTCAAAAGTGACTAGATAGATGAGTTTGTCCCTTTTTAATTTTGAGATGTATGTCTCACATGGTTTTCTCTTCTACAATCAACTTGTGGAACTAGGGAGCTATATATTTTTTTAAATTATTTCCATTGTTTTGCTGTGCATAGTGTAAATTAAAGGGTTAGCCAAGGACACCAAGCCACTCTGTGCCAAACATCCGGAGAACAAATGACCAATGCTGCAAACTAGACGGTCAAGCATTTCCGCTAAAGCAGAAGTCAGGATGAAGAAGGGAAATTCTAAGCAGAGGGACCGAAGTGCTGTTCTGTAGTGAGGACTGTCTTCCAAGTCGCCAAATATGTAGGACTGAAAATTCACTTTGCTCTCGCTGCAGTGAATGCTTGGTTTGGTTTCTTATTATTTTTGTTACATAAATATTTCAAGAGCCTCCCGGTGTAGGATGAACGATTTTGAAGTAACATTGGCCACAGTGAAGTAGGAGGAGGATACCAGGAATTGAGGAAGCTGGGAAGATGTGTAAATGCGGAGGAACAGCTCAGGGGAGGACAGTGGGAATGTCCCCACAACTTGAAGACCAACGTCACTGTCCCTCAGTGGGTCATTCAGACACTGTGACATTGGCATATGGTCTGCTGGCTGGGTACATTCCCAAGAACAATGAGAAAAGAAGGCAAATAAATAAAAGCACTCTCAATCTCTTTGCTGCATATATATTCTCAAGAATTAAGAGACATATTCATAGAGATGGAATAGCCTGCAGTTGATTAAAAACTTAAAACATAACATAATGAAGCTTTAGTTAGATGTTGGAAACCATAAGTGTGAGAACCCCTTCCAAGAGAGAAATAAATATGTTCTTGGTCAAGGGATGTCGTACTCCATGAAGGGGGTGGATATTGCCAGTAACATGAACCTGTGGTGATTTCCCATGATCCATGTGGTTGTCACCTAATGTGGTGTCAATTTAAGGATTAATGGTGTAGAGGTGGAGTCTAGGGTATTCATCTGGAGATAGCAAGGAATCTTCTCTGTGGGCATGGCCTTCTCCTGAGATTTCTGGAAATCTGGTTCTTCCTCCTTGGAGGCGGAAGACACTTTTCTCTCTCTGCCACTCCCTGGGAGACATTGCAGAAGACAAGCCACATGGAGGGAACCAGACCTCTGAAGCCAGAGAAGCCACAGAGAGATCCCTGCCAGCGCTGAGATGCTTATAACACTGCTGGATCCAAAGACGTTCTACCTACTTGCTTGGGACTCTCCTGCATTTGGCTTCATTGCATGTCTTTCTTGTATCAGAAAAGGAATTTAGAGATTGTTATCAGACATATGGGTTAATATCGGACTTATGGACTTGATCTGGACTGGGCTGGGATGTTTTTTCAATATTCAATTGCTCTTGTATATAAATCACTTTCTTATATACGTGTGTATAGATGGATTTGTTTCTCTAGTACACCAACACTAACACAATCCAAAATAGAGGGGTGAGAAAAACCTGGTTGCGAAACAAAGTAAATTGGAGCGATCAAATAGTTATCAAAGTGATAAACCTAACTTGGTTAAAACCCTGTCAGTTGAACCCACCTCTGAGTGCCACTGAGACTGATGTAATTTTCAACATTTTCTGTATTTCTTTGTTCATGTTAGGGTTTATCACAGATGTGTTTGGTCCTTTGGAGTGACCCTCTTGAACTGTTGTGTTTGTCTGTTGTTGAGTATATGATGCCCAGCATTGGTGGACTATGGGGACAGCAAACAGGGTAAGGGTTTCTAGGGGCTCCTGGGCGGTTGGGTGGAGGAGGGGAGGTAAAAGGCATCTGAAATCCAGGAGTTCCAGAAGACAAAGAATGTTGCAGCAATGGTGCAATACTGCCTGATGCGGTTTAACTGTGGAATATGATCTCTGTATTCACTTCCAACGAAGTGGTTTAGAAAGAAAAGTCAGATCTAAAGCATCCTCCATTTAGATGAACACGGGCGTACGACGCTTCAGGGTCGGTTTGATAAACACTGGGGAAACAAGCTGCTGTTCAAAAGACATGACTTTGAGGAGGTTACACCCTACGGCATCTGCCTGCATCCTAGAACAAGTCACGGGCCCTCAATCTCCTCCTCGCCATTGTTCCTGTGCCGGAGCCCAGTGTTACAGCCAGTGACAATCCATCTTCTTTCAGGTCTTCCTCTCCTTCACAGCCTCTACTTTACCATGCCTGAGGCCCTTTCCAGGTCCTAGTCTCTCATGACAACATGTCCAAAGTATGTGTGTTAGTCTGGGTAGACCAGAGAAACAAATCCAAGACACTCATATGTGTATAAGAGATTAAAAAAAAAAAAGAGAGAGAGCTCTCTCCATATAAAAGGGTAATTGTATATATATATTTTAAATCCTAGCCCAGTCCACATTAAATTTGTTAGTCTGATAATATCTCTTATTTCTGATACCACTCTGTAAATTCTTCTTCAGGCTCATTCAATACATGCAATGACTCTGATCATAGGAAGATCACAGGCTAATACGTAGAAAGTCTTGTGGATCCGGAGGCAGTGGAAGCATCCTAGCACGGGCGTGGGCCTCCATGTGGCTCCCCAGCTCCAGGCTCTGGCTGCCATTAGCATAGCTCCATGTGGCTTGTCAACAGGAATGTCTCACAGGGAGACGAAGCTGAGAGGGCATCTCTGCCTCCAGGGGGGCATTTAGGAATTCCCAGAATCCTGAGGAGAAGGCTATGCCCACATGGTGGTCTCAGTGGCTATGGAGGCATTGACAGGCTAGACTCCACCCCTTGGAAAGTTGACAAGAGAGTATGTAAATGCCACATTTTATAAGACAAAATCTCACCATCCTTGCATCTGAAGTGCACTCTGGCCGTACTTCCAATACAGATCGGTGTCCTTTTAGCAATCAGTGTTACTGCAGTATTCTTTGACAGTCCACGCTTGAAATGCATCAGTTTTGCTTTGGCCTTTATTCAATGTACAACTTTTACAGGCACCTGAGGCACTTAGTAGCCCTAGTAGCAGGATGGTTTTACATTCCCCTGCAATGAGAAAGGGCCACCGTTTCAAATCTCTAACTGCTCATCAAGAGAAAGGCAGGATTTTCTGCTTCCACAGTTACAGCCTTGGAAACACACAGCGGGTAGTTCCTCCCAGTCTGATATAGGTCGCTACGAGTCAGCACTGATATCATGACACTTCGTATGAGACACTGAAAGTAACATGACCTGGGTGAAGCCCAGAGAAAGATAGGAATGAATAACTGTTTCCGGTCTTAAGAGGGAAAAACCACTCTGTGTCACAAAGTTTGGGGAATCAATGGTCTCTTATGCTCATTATAAAACCTGTTTTATTTATTTGCCATTTCTGACGTGAACAAGATCCTAAATTCCTTGTCACGGTGTCAAGTGCAATACAGATCAGGTTGAGTGCAGAAATGCCTGCGTTTCTCCTGCAAGCTTGAGACAGAAGGAAATTGATGTTACTTTCCCTGAAACTACTCAGGAAAAAAACAACAAGGGAAAATCAAGCAATTTATATGCCTTAAATTGAGTACCAAAGTGCCAAAGTCATTTCTACTTGAATCTTTAAATACAATGCTGTCTGGGACAGGATCATAATCGTCCACCGTCAGGGAAATCTAATCAAAGCAACTATCGGTCTAATTTATAAACCAACCTCAAAGGCTGCTCCTGAAGAAGTTGAAGAACTCCATCAACATCCTCAAACACAAATTGATGAAACATGCAATCAAAATGCATTGATAATTTTAAGTGAATGGAATGCAAACATTCAAAACAAAGAAGAAGGAACAGTAGTTGGGGAATATGAACAAGGTGTTAGGAGCTAAACCAAATATCGCATAATAGAATTTTGGAAGTGTGATGACTTGTACATCACAAATACCTTCTTTTAACCACAGGAATGAACACTATACGCAGGGAGTTCTCTTGATGGAATGCACACAAACCAGACTGTGCAAAGAGACAACGCAGAATCTCAGCATCAGCAGCTGAAACCTGGCCAGGATCTGCCGGTAGACATGACCACCAATGACTCATATGCAAGTTCAGGCTGAAGCTGAAGTGAATTTAAACATATCCAGGAGAGCCAGAACACAACCTTAAGTCTGTCCCACCTGAATATCAAGAACGAACCAAGAAGAGATTTTCTGAACTGGAAGAAAATGCCATCAGGCCTGCTGAGCCATGGAAGGACATCATGCGCGAATAAAGAGAAAGGTCACTAAAATACACAAGGAAGAAAATACCACGGGGCATGTCAGAAGAGACCCTAAAAGCTGATCTTAAGAATGTAATAGCCACACAGATGGAGGAAATGATGTCATAGAATGAAAGCGAACATTTAAAAGGGAAGTTTGAAAAGACAATGGAAAATATTTTACAGCAATGTGCAAGAACTAAGGCTAGAAATCCAAAGGGGAAGGACACACTCATCCTAAATGAAAGTGAAAGAAAACAAGAGAAATTTCCAGACTTGATTTATAAGTAAAACATTAAATAGTGCAAGAAACATCAAAGAAGATGGTTAAAATACATAAAGTCACTGTACCAAAAAAATAAAAATTTATCCTTTTCCTAGTATTTCCAGCGGGTGCGCAGGAATAGGAACGAATGGAATTGAAGGAGGAATTGAAGTTCAAGCTGCACTGAAAGCATCAGGCAAAACACTGGCTCCAGGAGTGGGCACAGCACCGACTTAAATGTTTCAACAAGTTAATAAAGCTCTGAAAGCACAAGTTAATAAATCTCTGGAAGTAATTTGGGAGGCAGCAACCTGGCCAACTGACGGTAAGACATCCAATATCTTACCCATCCACAACAAAGGTGACCCAACCAAATGCTCACACTGTACAACGGTGTCATTGAGGGCAAAGGCATGTACAATGTTGCTGAAGATCAGCCAACAATGGTCACAGCACTGCACTGACAGGGGAGCTGCCTCTGGATTCACAAGAGGGTGTGAAACTAGAGATACCATTGCGGGTGCCAAATGGACCTTGGGTCAAAATTGATAACACCAGAAAGATGTCTACTGGTTTCTCATTGACTATGCAAAGCCATTCAATAGCGTGAACCCTAACAAATTTGGGTTATACTTGAGAAGGGGAATTTCTCAACCCTTTCTTGGGCTCAGGAAGTCATGCACACAGATCAAGGGCAAGCTGCTGGCTTGACATTCAGGAAAGGTGTGTGTCTGCGTTGTATTCCTTCAGCCTATTTCTCAATATGCATGTTGGCAAATAACCAGAGAAGCAATATTATATGAGGAAGGATGAGGCATCTGGATTGAAGAAAAGTTTATGAACAAGCTAACTTCCTCAGAGTGAGCAGGAGTGGAAATATTTGCTTATGAAGATCAAAGGCCTGCGTCCTTCAATGCAGATTACAGCTCAGTGTCAAGAAGGCCCAAATCCTCACAGCTGCACCAGTAGGTGACATCCTGATAAATGTAGATCAAAACTGAATTTGTGAATGACTTTGTTTTGCTTGGATCCACAATGAATGGCTTGGAAGCAGCGGCATGAGATGAATAGACTTAATGCATCAGGTGTATCTGCTACACAAGGTGTGGAGGAGCAAAGATGTTACACTGGGGAGTCAAGTGCACTTGACCCAGGCTATGGGTACATTTGAATCATGTTGCTTGAAAGTACCACAGACATTCAGGGGATAGACAAGTTTGTCTTGCAAGAAGACAGGCCACAGGGCTCCATAAGACAGGGATGGCAAGAATTCATGTTATGGATTTTGACATGTTATGGATTTTGACATGTTATCACAAGAATAATCCTTGGAGAAAGAGAACATGTTTGGCAAAGTAGAGGGCAGAGAAAGACAGAAGGCCCTCAATGAGATGGATTGACACAATGTGTGAACAATGGATCACACGAAGGACTAATTGTGTGAATAGCACAGGGCCCAATGTTGCTCCCTGCTATCATGCACAGATCGCTGTGGGTCAGAACCGAATGAGGGCCACTAACAACATCGGCATGAAAATAGATTGTGGGCCTTGGTCGAAGGACCAAAGTTATTAACTTATTCCAGTGGCTGATTACTTCTCTTTTTGGAAGAAAGGTTAACACAGGGGACTCATGTCTCTATATGAAGCCATGTTGGAGGAGGTTTACACCGAGAAGACATCTCTGGTTCTCCATGAATGGCTGAGGAGCACACTGAGAAGACAGTGACAAGTGCAGGATCTCCTTCCCACCACAGAGGTCAGACCCAGCCAGACAACACCCCAAATCCAACAGAAGAACGCCAAGACGATGACCACCAGCAAGTCCTTAATTGGCTTTGAGGCAAAAGTGACCCTCAAGACCAGGTTTTCCTCCTCAGAGTTGGCACTTACATCACTTGATATCTCTCAAGATAAATGGCATAGACATGGATACCCTTCCACAGGAAACTTTCAGAAAAAGAATTGGGGCTAAAAGGTTTTTTTGGTTTGTTTTTGAGAGGTAGAGGGGAATGATTTACACACAATCTAAATCTCCTTAAAGAATTGTCAACCAGCATGTTTACTGTTGCTGTTTCAAGATGTCTTAGGGAACCAATGATGAATAGCCACATGGAAACACAGGAGGCATAAAAGGAGGCAGGAATACAGAACCTCTACAGCAGGTTACCATCCACTGGCTCCTCAGAAGGACAAGTGACCAACACAGGCAAGAAGAAGATTCTTCTCCTGATGTTGGGACTCACCCTCACCTGCATTGGCCTGCACTCTCTGCCTGAAGAACAACTCTCAATGGTAATGAGGACAGCCCAGCACAAGGGATTCTTCTTTTATGCAAGTGCATGTTGCTTTGAGGGACTGTGTTGGGGTTTCAAAATTTGTGCACCTGGATCTTCACCTGTAACTCCCCAAAGCACAATCCTTGGATTTCTTGACCAATCCCCATGAGAGAATGAGGATGCATGACACCTTTATGTCTTGCTCTGCAAGAAATAAACTGCATAGGGATTGCATCGCTGATTTTCAGAAGGAGGCAACTGGGATAGATTTATCCTTCGATTTATTGGGTATTGATAAGTTTCTACAACCAATCCCATGAGAGAATGAGGATGCATGACACCTATGTCTTGCTCTGCGGGAATTATGTTCCATAGGTTTTGCATTGCTGATTTCAGCAGTAATTAACTGGGACTTTTTGGTGGGGTGACTTGTTCTGGGCAGAGTCTATCCTGCAATTATCTGGATTCAGAGGCGTACTGAAAAGTGACACCATCAGAAGCATGATGTGTGTCTGCTTTCTCCCTCGGTACTTCACATGAAATAGCACAGTGGATGTGAATTGAACATAGTATGTGATGAAACAGTGTAAACTGTTACAGAAATTTCTTACTTTTGTTTCTTCCCTTGGCATTGTGCTTGTTGTTATTGTTTTTATAAGCTTCCTATGTTCAACACATGCAGTTTTTTCTCTAATGTAAGCCACGGGTCACATTGCTGTAGATGATGTTCGAGAAATAGTGATACCTGGGCCAACATTTCCTACCGATATATTACTTGCAGATCCGAGGAAATTATGATCGCATATACGCCGCCCCTACAAATCCAAACAACACAATGGAAGGTGGTAAATTCGATGTTAAAATGCATGATGTTGGGGAACTGATTACAAGGTTCCACATGTGACCTCTTCCCTGGGAGAGGGACAGCAGAGAAGGGGGGGGAAGGGAGACTCCAGATAGGGCAAGATATGACAAAATAACGATGTATAAATTACCAAGGGCACATGAGGGAGGGGGGAAAGGGGAGGGAGGGGAAAAAAAAAAGAGGACCTGATGCAAGGGGCTTAAGTGGAGAACAAACGCTTTGAGAATGATTGGGGCAGGGAATGTATGGATGTGCTTTGTAGAATTGATGTATGTATATGTATGGATTGTGATAAGAGTTGTATGAGTCCCTAATAAAATGTACAAAAAGAAAAGAGGAGAAAAAAATGATTAGGGCAAAGACTGTACAGATGTGCTTTATACAATTGATGTATGTATATGTATGAATTGTGATAAGAGTTGTATGAGCCCCAATAAATTGTTAAAAAAAAAAACCATGATGTTGAGTATTTCCCGCACAGTGGACTCATGCGTTTTGCATACTATGTCATGTAAGTAGACATTTCATGGAATGAAAACGAAGACAGCAATCTGGTTACCAAGGGAGAATCTACCCTCCTTGCTTGTAGAGAAATCTCAGGACTCTGGGTGGTGGGCTTCAAACATTCTGTGGAGGTAGAGATTTAGGAGCCAAAGTCTTAGAGGACAGAGTCAAAAGCCTCCCTTGGAATCAACACGCGGAATATTGTAGGAAGACACATGAACAGTGCCCTCAAGTCTTTCAGTTACCAATGAAATCCTTCATCGGTCACTTTCTAAACACCAGGGAACCTGAGGCGGGATTTCAAAGGTGTGAGCAGAGCATAAAAATACAACATAACCTCTCTGTAGAAGTACTCCTGGCTACTTTGAATCTGTTGCTGTGTGCGTGGGTAGGGAGTTGGGTGGGACATCGCGGTCGCACAGGTGGCCTAGAGAAATCAATCCAGTGGCACTCACATGTCCATGAGACAGAGCTTGAGATCAACAAGCAATCTCACACCCACAGAACGCATCCCAGCCCAGTCCACCTCAGGCCGACCAATAAGATGCTAACAAGGGCCACATTACACCCACGTCTTGGCAGGGTTTGGATGCTGAAATGTGATGTGGACTGTAGGAGGGTGACAGGCCAGTAGATGTAGTCAGTCACCTAGATCCAAGGTCAGTAGAGACATGAAAGGCCACTGACAGCTCTCAGCAAACAGTGGCGTACATGGGCAACCCTTCAAATACAGAATGCCATCAAACAGAAAGCTGAAGTCATGGGGTGAGGGGTATGTAGGTTCCCAGCTTCCTCTGCTTATCAGAATCTGGTGTGCAGAAAGCTATGGATGACAATGTCAGCCCAAGATCCATTTGTGGAACTACATAGGAAAGTCGTCTGTGGAAAAATCCCTTCTATTGACAACTGACAGATTGGAGGAAAGCGTTTCCTAAAGAGAGCGCTTTGGAGGGATGAGCATAGCAGACTATAAAGGCATAGACCTGACTTAACAGTTAAAATTTTGTCAGATTTGCTTCCCCCTCACCCTTGATGCATGCTACATGTAACTTAGTTTCTAAAATTTTTGGCATCTTTGGTTTGTATTTTTATGGTTTTTTTCTTTGAAATTAGGGTATATCTCAGAAGTGTTACGTTATTGAAGTTGTGTTACATTTTTCTTTTTTTTTCCTTTTGTATATGAAACCCAGGATTGATGTACCTACAGAGAGAGAAGTAGAATATCAGTTTGAGGAGGAGGGAGTCACAGTGGTCAGGAGAAGGGGAGAGGCAGTCACTGAGTGCATATATAGAAAGAATGGGTGGAAACTGAGGGAGCAACTGTACAATTCTGCTTGGATTGACTGAATAATGGAAACCTGTGATATATCCATTACTTTAAAAAAGAAAAAGAAAGTCATACCTGCAAGGAAGCAACTTAAGGCTTTGACCCATTTGACAACGGGAATTTCACCTTGGATGTAACATAGCCTACATGATATAAATTCTCACTCCCATGAGGTGGAAAAGGTTTCATTACCTCAAGGATTATTGGTAACATGACTGTTCTTTTGCACACCTTTGGTAAGAACTCAAGTCAATAACGAAAGAAGTGGAAATATTTTTCACTTCTTTGGATTCCTAGTTCAGATCCATAAACAGATGATGGAATTTGGGTGGATTATACCTGGGCTTCTATAGGTATGGAAGGCCTTTGGAGGAGGAATTGAATTTGGAAGTTAGGAATTAAGAAGAGGGAAAAGAAGGATTCTGTTCTAAAACAGGTTTATTTAAAAAAATAAATACTTAATATTTGTGTTCAACAAATGTGTGGGGGTTGGGGGTGGTGCCAGGGAGCTGTATACAGGAAGTAGGGTGATGGCAACAGAAGATCAGAGTTCTCAAAAAGGAGGAGGTAGCATTTATCCTGTAGACGATTATCTGTTGGTGATGTGATTTGAACTCAGCACCTCCAGGCCCCAGAACAGTTCTCCACAGAAGGTGGCTACATTCTCTCCTTCCTGATCATGTTGCTTCTGTGAAGACTGGGGCAGAGAATGCAGACAAACACCCAATAAAAGACAATCTCTGAAAATTGATTGCGTAAGTCAGAAACGATGAGGTCTTAAGTCTAACACAGACAAATAGATCTACAGAGAAAAGATTTGGACTTATGTTGGGGATATATAATGACCCAAGTTGTCAATTTGAAATTAACTTGCGAAATTTTAATTTGACTGCAGAACTTTGTCTTTATCTTTCTCTGTATCTGTTGTACACAGACATACAGTCATAAATATTCCAATAAGATAACCATATGTCGAGTCATTCCTTTTGCTTAAATTAAAAAAAAATAGAATGAACAGGGTATCATTTGCATTGTCGTGTTGAGAAGGTAAGGTTCTTACTATTTTTAACTCCTCCATACGTGTGGACACTTGGTTGCAGTCAGGTTGACTGAGGTTCAATTTTCTCTCCATTGATCAGAATTGGTTCACATTTCAGTTGTGACAATTATCTGTCTACCTGTAAATACCATCCTACTGAACATGCAGAAGAGTGTCTGCAGCCCACAGAGGAAGGTGGTGCTCTGTGTTGATTCATGGAGCCATGGAGACCATGCTCACGGTGTGACACCGCGGTTCTATAGATGTAACATAATGGAACAGGCCCCCAGAGTCACACGGTGTTTAATTTCACTCGGTCTTACTGCATTTCACCAGTTGCTTTTTATTCCGAACGGAAGGTCTTTGGTAACTCCATGAAGTAAAGTGTACAGATGCTGTTTTGTAGATAAGGGAGCTATGCAGACATTGTTGATGCATGCAAGGCCAGGCATGAAATCCTTGTTATCCGGGTTATGTATTGAATGGTTTTATTGCATTCACTAAATCAAATGACCAAGTTTTCCATTCTAGGTTTAAAGGGAAATACCTTCCCCGTTATTCATACGCACAGAAAAAAAGGAGCCAATGAATTTGTTCGTGTTGGTAAGTACTAAGGTGTTTCTGTTGGCAATGGGCTTGTTGAGATTGGATAAATGGCCACAGCTTCAAAGACTCTGTTGATCTGAACTCTGCTTCTGCTAAGCATCACAGGTCAAGCCAGGTAGAATCCCGGGTATTTTCCCATCCTGATAATGTGTTATGCAAGGACATAAGTGATATTACATGAAGTGCCTCTTGCAACTTTGAATATTCTGAGGAGAAACTGAAAACAAATGCTCAGAGCATCTCCTTCATGTCAGCGCCAGGCAAAGGGCAAGGTCCTGGGCTCCTTAATAACAACCGAAATGGAGCTGTGGAGGACGCGTGGCTGCAGACCTGGGGATCTTGGGGGACTTCCCGCCTCTCACAGGAAGCATGGAGTCCCGCAGCCACCTGGGACGTAGAGGTCAAAGGGAAGCGGGGGCGCAGGGCCCGGCCCCGCCCGCTCGGAGCACCAGAGACGAAGGGGACTCCTGGATCCCGAGGATCGGCCTCAGGTGCGCCTCACCTGCCAGGGCGGCGCTTCAGCGCTCAGCGACTCAGGTGCACAGTCGAATTGCCTCCGGGACCACAGGAGCCGCCTGAAGCCCCAACGCACCCAAGTCCGCCCCAAGGCCAGAGCCCCGCCCCCGCGGCGCTGCCCCAGCGCGGCGACGTCGCCACGTGCACGTCGGCACGACGCACGGCTGCAGCTTCGGCGCGCGCATGCGCCAAACAGGCTCCTCCTCCCGCCGCGCGACCTCGGGCCTGCGTGGCCTCTGAGGGCGCGCTGAGGGACGAGGGGGCGGCGGGGCGCCCGTCCGTCCGCCGGAGCAGCAGGTGGGCCGCGCGGCTGCAGGCGGGGAGCGGGGCGCCGGGAGGCCGCGGGGGCTGCGCTCGCGCCCCGCCGAGCACCCTGCGGCCGGCGGCCCGGCCTCCTCACGCCGCGCTGGACCCGCCGCCGTCCCGACGCGCCGCCCCGGCCCCGACCCCGGAGACGACCCGTTACCGGCTGCGACGTCGTCGGGGGTCCCGGAGAACCGGACCCACGGGACCGCCAGGCCCGCGCTGAGGCCTGAACACGGCCCCGCTGACGCCACCGTCGCCCGCCGGCCGCGTATGTCCACTTCCGGCTTCCTGAAGCCCGGCTCCGCCCCTCGACCCCGGTGACCCGGAAGTGCCCCTATGCCTTCTGCTACAGCCAGTTGGGCCCTGGAGGCCTTGGCTGGGCTGCCTTCTGACCTGCCCGAGGGGCGTGGCTTCTGGAGGCCCTGCAGACTGATGGCTTGTGGTGAGATGGGGAACCTGCTCCGTACCCCGAGGTCTTCCCGTGCAGCCTTTACCTGGGAGCGGTGCCCCGGAGACGTGCGCGACCCGATCTGGACCAGGCAGCGTGCACCCCCACAGGGGCTTTCCTACTGCCCCCTGCCCGGCCTTGGATCCCCTGGAATGGGCAGTAGCTGCTTCCTTGGGAGTTTTGGGGGTTGGTTGTTTCCTGGTTCTGTCTCTGCCACCTGGGTTTTGATTTGGGGGCCGGGTGTGCAAGGCATTCTGAAGCGCTTCTAACCTAAAGCCATGATGAAAATGTCCCTCCTCTGTTCCCCAACCCAATGCAAACTCAACTCAAACGATGCACTAACTAGGTTTCTGTTCCCCTCTCTTGAGGTAAATCGACTTGTTTTTTCCTTCCTACTTAGGCCCTTTGTTTTCATTTAGCTTGCATTAATTTCAGTTCAAGTCACTGGTAAAATCTTCGTCCAAAAGAGCTGACCAAGCTGACGGAAGTCGTCTTGCCTGTTCGCTGTGAAATTCCAATCCTCTTTCAAAGTTGGGGCATGTACCCTCATAACAACTATGCACGTAGAAGACAAGATTTTGGTCCTCACCCACCCAGTAGGCACTTCTCGTTTGCGCCAGCAGCATCTTAAGAAATGTCAGCATACTGGAGCCCTTAATATTGGCTCCTAAGAGGCTATGGGATAATTCTGTTTTCTAACCCGGAGATTCAGAGATGCTGACTCCGTAATGCTTCCATATACCCGAATGTAGAATCCCCCTAGCCAGCTGTGGAATTTTATAGCCCAATGCTTCCAGTATATCCTGCAAAAATATAAGGTGAGGGATGTTTCATTCGGGAATGCTGATGTTTCACAGTGCTGATGGTTGCAGCACGACTGTTGCTGTCAGTGGTAGCTTAGAACCTCAAGCAGGAGGAAGTGAGGGCTGGCATCATCTGAGGTGATTTGCTACGAGAAGAGAAGGCACAGATGATTGAGCACAGAAACTTGAAAATTAGCTCTGGTTGCGGTCATTCAGGCATCTCAACTTGGAAGTAAACACTTCCCACCCTATCCTTGAAGTTAGTGGTTTTGTTATCTGTGACTACTTTTATTTTTGCCCTTTAAGTAGTAGGAGCAATCTCACCTGGTTTACAAATGTATTAACACCCATCTGCTTCAAGCGCGGGAGCACTTACAGTTTCCCCCTTTTTTACTATTTATAGGATTTCCTTCTTCACAAAACTTCTGTTGAAGACAAACTGTAGCCATAAACACTTGAAAGTGTTTCCTGCTATCAAACAAATAAAAACCAACCTTAAGAACTAAAGCCTAAGGGATCCAGCTAGAGTATCGATACCAAGGCCATCTTGTCATGAGCAGTGTAGATTTTCAAAGCAATCCCAATCAATCATTTGAGGTATAAGTTGATAAGACTGGAGGAAACTATGCCAGTCTCCATGGTCCTTTCTCCACGTCAGATATTCGGTTACAAATCAGGTGTGGGTTCAGATTTCTTGTCCATATTTTGTTTGTTTTTGCTTAATGTTCCTGAAGAGTATTCTGAATTTTCAGTGGCTCAGCATCTAATATCTGATGAAAATTGAGTAGCAGCACAGTGAAATTGAAATAACAAACTAGTAACTGAAATGATATGCCCCATTGGGTGCCCTACATATCAAGTTTACCTCTACCCTCTGTAACCCTTATCCTTTTCAAATACTCCCACTCAAATCTTCAAATCTGTTTATTAATAAACAGACAAGCAAATCACCAGAAAACCAACATGCTGCCATTTAGTCATCGCTGACTCCTAGTGACCTTGTATAGGATGTCTGAGTCTTTGGAAACCTTTCTAAGAGCAGACGGCCTTATTCATCTCAAAAGGAGGGCAGGAGTAGTTGGAATCACCAACTTTGCAATTAGCAGACCCAAACTCACTTAGCATCACCATACTGGGAAAACGGGGGAACCAATCACAATGATATACATATAATTCCCTCTCTGGGAGATAGACAGCAAAAAAAAAAAAATGGGTTAAGGAGGAAATTGATCAGTGTAAGACATTAAAAATTTCTTTTTTTATATTAATAATTTCTAAATTATCAGGGTTTCATGAGGGAGGGATGGTGGGGGAGGGAAAAATGAGGAGCTTCCTTCACCCACATTTCTGTTATTTATCCCCTTTGGGGGGGCATGGGGAGAGGCTATATACCCAACCTTGTGATGGGTTCCCCTTTTCTGCCCCCTCCTCAACCATACTCCTACCCTCATGATATCTCTATTCTCAGGACTGTTACTGAGGGGTTTATCTGTCCTGAATTCCATGTGCTGAAACTCCTATCTGTAACAATGTGTGTTCTCTGGCCTAGGCAGCTTTATAAGGTAGAGGTGGGTCATGGTAGGGGTGCATGTGTGAGTAAGCATTGCAGGAACTTGAGGAACGATGTGTGTTTGTTGGTGCTGTGCAGCACCCGAGTTGAATTTCCCCTTCCTTGTAACACTTCTGGGGGGGGGGGGTGATGTCCAGTTAGAAGGGAGAATTTGCCTTTGAGGCAAAAAAGGAAGAGGAAGGAGCATTTGTTCAGAATCATCCAGTTACCTTTATAGAACCTATATTCAACCAGGTGAGATCGTTCCAGGAAGTTTCCTAGAGAGGTGGTTGGACAATATAGAGGGTTGGTTTTGGGGGGAAATAGCATACTCTTTAGGATATCACCTCGGGGTGTATTAATTCTGACCCTGCACCACCCAGCACTTGTTACTTCATCTCTGCCCTGCCTTTTTTTTTTTTTTCCTAACCCTAATCATAACCCTAACGCCCTGCCTTTTCTAAGAACCCTTGGGCGGAGTGTATTCAAACACTCAGTAGAAGACCCCTGGGGAAAGTAAGAAGTAACAAGTTCTTCCATCTAAAGTGCAGGGAGATCCTTCCATTTTATGTGGCATTTAAGGGTGTGCTGTGGGTGTAGAAGAAGCAGCATTTCCAGGGTGAATTTTAATTTAAAAGTTTCCATTTGAGCGTTTCTATACTTGGAAACACACCCAAATGAAATGAAGTAATTTCATGGACTCCACTATCTGCATCTTCCCTCTGTTTCTCACTCTCTCTCCCCCTTCTTTCTCTTTCAGGTAGCAAAACACACACATACACACAAGCACACACCTACATACACGTACGCACACACACACATCTAAATAAACACAGAGAGTTAGAAGGAATGAAAAACTAAGCCCACATGGGCGACATGCCTAACCCAGTCTCTATGACAGTGAATGATGGTGACCAGGAGACCAAGGCCTATTCAGCTTGGTGAGCATCAATTAGTCCTCCTCCAATGGAATGGCCATCAGTTGTCTTTTTTCTTTTAAGCAGAAGGTTATCTGTTTCCCTGTCAGGACAATTTTACTTCCTTCTATTGCTAAATGCCCTCAGAAGTCGACATGCCTTAAGTACTAAACCACCCTTACTGGGGAAGAATTTCCATATAATAAGACACACGCATCTGAAGTACACAGTTGAGATTTCACCAGTACATAATCCTGTGCCAACACCCCCACAGCCAAGATGTAGAGCATCCACTGCAGCCCACAAAGCAACTTTTATTACAGTTCCTCATGTTGTGTTGACCCCCCACCCATAAAATTTTTTTCTCTGCTCCTTCATCACTGTAAATTTGCTACTGTTATGAATCAGGTGACCCCTGTGAAAGGGTCGTTCAACCCCCAAAGGGGTCACGACCCACAGGTTGAGAACTGCTGGTCTAGAATTTCTGGGACCATGAAGGCTGGATGTGCCCTTGAACCTATTGCCAGATATTCTCTTTGAACCTAAATTCTTTAAAGACAATAACTTCTGAAGTCTTGCTGAAAATCAAACTCGTGTGTAGCGTACCTGCAAAAGACTCCCTGCCTTGCGCATTGTGCTCTTTCAAAGACCTAGCCCTGTGGGATCCAGCTGACCATGGCAACTGGAGAGGCGTGATAAAAATGAGGATCTAATGCCAAGGGCTGAAGTAGAAAGGAAATGCTTTGAGAATGATGATGGCAACAAATGTCCAAATGTGATTGACAGATGGATTGTGATAAGAGTTGTACAAGCCCCCAATAAAATGATTTTTTAAAAAGAAAGTAACAAAAAACTGTACCTTAAAGGAGGGAAAGATTTCTTATATGTGCGACAAATGTACTAATCATAAAATAAGTTATTGGAAAATTCAACTCTGTTATATACTAAAACTCTTTTTCATTCAAAAGAGAATTTTAAAAAAGGTTAAGGAGGAAAGACTGTTTAGGACGAAGAACTCAAGTCAGGAGGAGGGGATTGCGGCACCATGCAAAATGAGACATCTGTGTAAAAGTTTTTTACTTGCTTTGCTTTCATCTGTGTGCATTCTCAAGAACAATGCAAATAGAACTCATTACTTAAGAAAGAGGGAAGGGCAGAGGGTGCTGGGAAGCGAATGAGCCAAGGGATGCTTTGTCTATCTATTTTCAAGAATGGCTGGTGGATGCTTCCATGTTTCAGTCTGGAGAATAAGGTCTGAGATCAATGAGGTATGTAACTGACCGCGGATGCCTTCTCTCCAGGTGCCTGTGAGTCCTTACCAACCCCCACCATGAAAGGGTCGTGCTGGTCGCTCTGACCAGGTGAAACCCAGAGGTCTGTAATTCATCAGAACCCCTGTTCCTCATTGCAAAAATCCCCAGAAAACCACGGGAATAACAAAATCCTTTGTTTTGTTCTCAAAGACCATCCAATTTGGCATTATATCAGGCAGCTTCAATTCTGGGTGCCCACATGTGTTTCTGTGTACAACTATGATGATATGGTTGTTTTTAATTTTATTTTTTTCTAAATTAAAGCACCGCATCTTCCTTCAAGGCAATTGTGGGTGAGCAGACACTTCCAAATTTTTATTTAGTAGTCAAGGGACACTAAAATGACCGTGTTGACAGATGCAAAAGTATGAATGGATGGGGGGAAATAACCCGATTGACAGGAAGTTAAACATTAGGACTTACTTCCTAGGTACCCACTGATGGTCTGGAACCACCAACCTCTTGTTGCACAGAGGAGTGCCTGACCTGTGAGTAACACTCATGGTCTGGAAGGCACCAGTGTGAAATACTAGTGATTAATGCAGTGTGTTAGACCAGGTAGACTAGAGCAAGAAATCCAGGACACTCAGCTGTGTGTAAGAGAGAGCTTTACATCCAGAAATAATTACGTATCCAGCAAACATCCCAGCCTAGTCCCGAACAAGTCTATACTAATCCGTAAGTCTGATACTAGACCATGAATCCCTCTTCAGGCCCCTGCAGCCAGGGTCAATGATGCAGAATGCAGGCACGTCACAGGCTGAAGGACGCAGAGTTAAGTGAGTCCAATGACATGGTCTCTTAGCTCTCCCAGGGACGTGACAGCAGGCAGGTGAAGCCATAGAGACTGGGGGAGGTTCTCAGGACCCTCCTATGGGAGGTCACGCACACCAGGAGGCACCATCCAGCCGTGACCTGATTGACAGGCTAAACTCCACCCCTACACTTCAAGTTGGTACGAGATCATGTAACTCCAATATGCACCGAAGACTACAAGCAACTACATTACTCTAGCACATCTCTCAGGATTACGGAAATGGTTACAATTCCTTTCAATGATACCCATTCCTCACAAACCGGCTCCTCTTTTACTAGACCAGCATGACTGTTGTCTTATATCTACTCTGTAAATATCAGAAGTTAGTTTTCAGATATGCATTCAACATTTAAAAAAGTAATTTTATTGGGAGCTTATACAATGCTTATCACAATCTATAAATACATCCTTTGTGTCAAGCACATTTGTTCATTTGTTGACATCATTGTCTTTCTACTTGAGCTTTTGGTATCAACTCATTTCCCCCCCCCTCCCCCACCTTCCCTCCGTCACTAACCGTTGATAATTCATAAATTATTACTATTATTTCGAGTCTTACACTGTCCGATGCCTCCCTTCACCCACTTTTCTCTTGTCCATCCCCCAACGAGGGGTTTGTATGTAGATCCTTGGGATCAGTTCCCCCTTTCTTCCCCACCTCATCCTTAGCCTCCTGGTATCACTTTGGAGTTTTCAGTCCAGTCCTTACATCCTATTGTTTCTTCCATTTCCCTTAGCTACTCCTGCTGATAGCAAATGTCAGAGTCTCTTCTTTATTTTCTTTTTTGTCTCTTGAACGACCTTCTACTTTCTACAGATATGATGATCTTCAAAGAAAGAAGAAGAAGAAAATTATGATGTTCTTGGTGTCATAACTCAGCTCCCGAGGTCTTCTACCAGCTCTGTTAAGTGCATCCAATCTGCTCTTGCAATTCAGGTGGGATAGAATTCAGGTACTGTTTTGGATCTTAGCAATAATTTTCATTTTCTTCAACTTCAACTGGAGCTTACATAGGAACAATTGATGGTCTGTTCCACAATCAGCTCCCGGTGTCATGTTAGGTGCTGATATCGGTCTTCTCTATCATCTCTTCCCACAAATATAGCTCATTTCATTTCTGTGGATTCAACTGGAGGAATGCATGTGTACAGACAGCTGAGTGCTCCCTCAGGCAAGGCATGAAGGGTGCCACCAATGGGCAGCAACCAGCAGGGTGAGTCACCAACAGTCAGCAGCTCAGGAGTTTAGGGAAGCAGGCTCAGGTGGGATATCGAACACAAGCAATGCAAGAAGACAGGATCCACCAACCTCAAGTTCAGCCAATGTACAGATCAGCAGCATAGCTAAGCAGGTCTGGACGGAGCCTCAAGCTCCAGCAACATCCACAGGTTAGCTGTGACACAGATAGTGTAGCTCACAAGTTGAGGCAGAAAACTAGCTAAAGCAACAGCACACTGTTGCTGTATCTTTTGATGGCCGGGTACCATCACCTTTCTTTACCACGTTTGCTTATATATTTATTTTGTCTTCATTGTGCAATTGTGTCGGGAAGGTGAGCATCACAGAATGTTGAGTTGTGACAACACAATGTTCTTACATTGAGGGAGGGCTTGCCTTACTCTTTTTTTTTTTTTTTTTTTGCCATTCATTTGGGAAACAGCATCTTCTAAGGGCCCATACTGATAATGTCCATTGTATCCACAGGTCTAGTACAACTAGATAGAACAGTACGTATCACATCTATTTATTCATTTCACAAAACCTGTCATACTTTCGATGGAACTGTAAATTTCTATTACCTCGCGTTTGTTAATTCAGTTAACGGATATAGAATGTAAAGGAAAGGTGGCAGACAACCCGAGGGTGACGTGCTGCCATGCACTTCAGCTTTGTGTTTCGCCCCAAATCCCCACAAATGGTATGAGTGAATCATACTGTTCCTGAATGTGTTCAACGAGCTAAAACATATCACCAGAGAGCAAGAGAGAAGGGGGCAGGCCTTGCCCATCAACCTGCCTGCGACCTTGATTAATCCCACATGTTCCTATTGGCCAGGTTGGCACAATAAACCTACCTATCACAGTGAACCTGTTGGTATTTGAAATGCTTGTGACTAGGGGTGGGATACAATTAATTTAACAGCTAGTTTGCTGCCCTAATGACGGTTTAAAGATTCGAAAACAATATACTGAAAGGTAGTTTCTTTTTTTTTTCTTTTTTAAAAAAAACATTTTATTAGGGACTCATACAACTCTTATCACAATCCATACATACATCAATTGTATATATCACATCTGTACATTCTTTGCCCTCATCATTTTCAAAGCATTTGCTCTCCACTTAAGCCCTTTGCATCAAGTCCTCTTTTTCCCCTCTCTCCCTGCTCTCCGCTCCTTCATAAGCCGTTGATAATTTATAGATTATTGTTTTGTCATATCTTGCCCTCAGACACAAAGTTCTGGAAATGCATCGCACTACCCAATGGTTCACTGGATTCTCCCTTGCCTGAGGTCTCTGGTCCCACATACAGATGCAGGAGTTGGCCCAGATCTGGTGTGATAGGTAGGCTTATTGTGCCAACCTGCCAATAAGAACATGTGGGAGTAGACGATCACAGTATGCTTTGAGGGCAAAGAGATAAATGGCTCAGCAATCCCCACCCCTCTCTCTTGATCTCTGGTGTTTGGACCAGTGTGCAGCTGCTTTAGCTAGTTCTCTGCCTAGCTAAAGGCAGAGAGCTACACTACCCGTAGGACAGCAACATGTTGATTACATCACTAGAACTTGTGGTTCCTTCAAGACCTGTTTCCATGTTGATGGTGTTCACATGGCTTGATCTTGAGTCTGTCGGATCCTGCTGTCTTGCATCCCTTTAGTTCACTATTCCATCTGGGCCTGAGCTGCTGACTGTTGGTGACATTCCCCGCCCCCCGCCCCTCACCCCTGCTGCTGTTTGCTGCTTGTGGCCTGACTCCTTGCATTGCCCTAGGGAAGACTCAGTTGTCTGCTTCATTGACGCAGCAGCCCTCATGAGTTGAAGAGGGACTACCAGTATATTAACTTCCACAGAAGTGAGTTGAACTGAGCACTCTGTACTGCTGTGTGGACTAATTATCTGTTGTATTCCTTCATGCTGTATCTATCTATCTATCTATCTATCTATCTATCTATCTATCTAATCATTAGTGTCCTGGTTTTGTTTCTCTAGAGAACTCTTTACATCTGGTGAGATTCACAGACCTTGTCCTTCACTTGTGATTTTTTTTCCACTGGTGAATTCTTTAGAGGGCCTTCAATCAGCTTTTCTGAGAGGTAGAATTGTCCAGGCTCCATTAGAGATGGAAAGTTGTCATTATAATATGGAGGGGTGGAATTATAATTCCACTCTGATGTCTTGAGTACAGGTCACCAGAGACCCCTTCAACAGTCATGTTTATTTAAAGCTGAGTTCTACTACTGCTGGTGATCTTCCCATGTATTTCAAAAAATGCATTTGAATTGCAGTGCTAGAGAAGACTATTTTAATTACCATCCACCACTAAAAGGACAAACAGACCTGCATTGGAAGAAGTCCAGATTTCTCCTTAGAAGCAAGGAGACAAGACTTTGTCTTACATATTCTGGACATATTGTCAGTAGAGATCAGGTCCTGGAGAAGACATCATGTTCAAGATAGTTGTGGGGTGGTGAAAAAGAAGAAGGCTCTCAAAGAGACTGATGGACCCAGGGGCTCCATCAATGGGTTCAGGCATACGAATAATTGTGAGGATGGCGCAGGACTGTGCACTGTTTGGTCAGTTGTACTTATGATCCCTATGGGTGTGAGGCAATTCAATGGCACCTAACATCAACAAGGAGCAGATCATGAGTCCTACATCCTAAGGCATCACTGGGTGGGTTCAAACCACCAACCATTCAGACATGAGTGTACACTTCACAGTGAGCCCTTTCTTGGGACTTCAATTGCCTGAATTTTAATGTCATAGCTAACAAATAGCATTCATATATAAAACAGGTATACATGCACACATGATTTAGTGTATGACTAAAATCTACAAATTAGTGAATATTGCAATATCTGTGGGGTTTTGTTATGAACATTAAGGTAGAGGACATTATTGGAGCAACTATTTTGGAGGGAACGGAAACCCTAGACATGAACAGGATGGTTCCGTGCCTCCCCTCTACTGTGGCCCCAGAAGTCTTGTGCCTGTGTTTTCTAAAACCCATGTGATCCCTATAGACCACTGTCATTATGGCAGGGACATTGTGTTTGTAATGGCACTGAGTCCTCTCACTGTTGCTCTCACACAGTAATGGACCGCCGTGCCCTTGGGGTCATTGTGTTCAGCTGCAGGGAGAACTCCTTGGTGGACATTCTTCTGGAGCTCTTGGCGGAGTTTCTTCTACTGGAATATATTGCTCACAACTACTCCAACTTCTTCTGCAGGTTTTCACAGTTCCAGCTCTTGCAGTAGAGGTCATTGGAAAGCATGGCTACAGTAGCTTCTTCTTTGGTCTCAATTTTTTCCAGGTTGTAGTCCAGCTGCTTGGTCATCTTGGGAGAGCTTGCTTGCTGGTAATTGAGAAGCATGTCTACAGTGGGTTCTGCTTTGTTCTCTATTTTTCTCCAGGTTGTATTCTGGCTGCTTGGCCATCTCGGGAGAGCTTAAGTCAGGCTGGCCCTTGCTGGATGATGTCCTTGAGCAACTCTACGGCCTCCTTCAGCTCCCAGATCTGGATCATGGCTTCCTTAAAGCCGGAACTTTTCCTAAAATCGCTTATTCAAAACCTGTGAGCTGAAGACATTCTAGGAGTCTCAGGGAGGAGGCACCGCTTGGCGTGCCTACTACACAGTGCTCAGGCTGCTGGTGCTTCTCTGGCACCACGCCCCAGGCCGAAAGGTAGTTTCTTATATCATGCAGTTAGTACTCAAATAAGAACAACATAAGAGGTAGAGAAAATTAGATTGTTGAAAGAAATAGTTTTAAAATATTAATGAAAAATATTAAATCATATCTGACTCCAAACCAATAGACTGTTAGTAAAGGTGTTTCATATTTCCCTTGCAATATCCCTTGCAATATTTTCACTTGCAATATTCCTCAGTTTCATTTGAGCTTCATCATCTGTGTGATTCATCCTTAGCCATCTTTTAGTGACAGGTCAGTGAGATAATAGTCATTGTGTTTGATATATTAGAAAGAGTTAGATGATCTCTTTCATCTGAACGTGTTATGTTCGTCTTTGGAAAAACACCTTTCTGTTTCTTCTGAAGTGATTCAATTGCTCTGACAGGAATTTTATGATACAGTGTGGGAAACCCACTGGAGCGATGCTGCCCTGTCCTACAGGATGGCTATGGATTTGAATCGGGTCCAAGGCATTGGGTTAGGACTTGTATGGCAGTTACATCATCATCTTGAGTGAAGGGATGAAGTCTAGCCTGTCAACAAGGTCCTAGCCAATGAGGCCTGTGTGGGCATGGCCTTCTGAGGATTCTGGAAACTCCTGTCTTCCTCACTGCAGGCGGGCCACACACTCCCTGCTTCTCATTCTGTTGACAAGCACATGAATCTCTCCTCAGGAAAGCCAGAGCCCTGGAGCTAGAACAGCCACACGGAGTGCCGCGCTACCACTGAGAGTCTTCCACAAACTTTCCACACACTGGCCTGTGGTCTTCCTGCTTTCCGCATCATTTAATGCGATGTGTGAGTCTGAAGAGGAATTCATGCCTTCTTATCAGACATATGGGCTAATGTCAGACTTATGGCCTTAAACTGGACTGGGCTGGGTTAGATTCTTAATATAAAATTGCTCTTTGATATAAAGCACTCTGATACACAGATGAGGGTCTGTGGATTTATTTCTCTGGTCAACCCAGACTGACACAGCTTAGGATCATATCAGTAAAGATGGAATCAGTAACATTGAAAAAGCAGCATAGGTGCCTAGAAGAAAAATCATTTATTAATGATCGTGCATTCTTAGAATGGGAGAGAAAGTATGATTTGAGGGCAAAGAGGCCTTTGTCTTCAGATTGATGATGATTCTGTTGCCATGGAGAAGGGATGATGCTTGCATTCCTGATGCCAACTACTTCTTTAAGACATGCAACAACATAAACACAGACGACATCACTGAAATGGTTTAGACATTTCCAGGAGGATAGTGGGGAGGTAGCAGAGGGGCACAGAGAAAACACATTGTTAAGATGAGCGTGGGTGTTCGCATGAGAAATTCACACACCCCAAATTCATAGGAGCGTGTACCTGTCAAGGCTGTAAGCGTAGGCGTCTCTGTTTCCTGTGTCTAGTTGTGAAAAGCCCAAGTGAGACTCAAAATTAGGAGTTACCTGGCTGCCAAACATGAGGTTATACAACACAGCTGTTTCCTAGGCGTGTCTGCATCATAGGTCCCTTTTATAAGTCATGTGCAGAAGTGGAAAGGTATAAGACCTTCAAGATAACGTATTCAAACAGATTCCTCCAGAGATGAATTGTACACATCCCAGAGGCCCCCCATGTGATTCTGTAAGCTGCTAATTGAAAGGGTCAGCAGATCAAAGCTGCCACCCATTCCAGTGGACGGCAATATCGCGGTGTGCTTCTTCCAAGATGCAAAGCCTTGGAAACGTGATGCGGAAGCACAACTTCCTCTTTGTGGGCCACCTCCATAGCGACAGAACTTTGAGAGAATTTTGTCTTGTTTTGGTTGGGTTCTGTTTGAGTTGTTGTGCTCACAAGGCAGAATTCACCTAGAGTGTGTCCTCAGTCCATGTCTTCTGATCTCTGGTTCAGTGTCTTCTGGCCTCCTCACTGCAAGGTTTGAAGTTCAAAATACCCAATGGCTTAGCTATCTGCTCCTGAAACTTCCAAGTCATTGGAAGAGGGAAACCCCTCTAGAGCCCAGTTCTTCCTGACACGCGAGGGCCCCGCATGTCAGCCCAGTCTCCGAGATAATGAGCCCTCGTTCCCATTGGAGGATTCTACCCACCTTCCTCCTTCGGTGCCCAAGTTATTTTTAGTTTGCTTTTTGTCTTAACTCTCCTCCGTTAAAGAAGCCCTCCCCCTTCTCCAGCATCAAGTAGCATATATGAACTCCGAAGACATTACTATTGTTGTCAATGTTAAACCTTTTAACGTTGTAACTATAAATATTGTTGTAAAAGTCTTACCTACAGGAAAAAGAACTATCAGAGGGAAGAAGTGTCTCCTAATTGATATTCCCAGGACAGTCATCTGAAAGCAAACGGGAATGACAAGGAAGGAAAGAGAAGACATGCAGTGAACATACAGCCGGTCATTGTCGTGTGTCCCCATTGATGCACCCTTCAAATGACAGCTTTCCGAAACGTGAGTGTGAGGAGGACATTGGAACACCCTTCCCCCCCACCCTCACCCCACCCCCCCAACCCTCAGAGACGAGCCTTAGAGTGGTAGCTCCGGTAAAAGTTTCTTTCTATGGGTTGGGGGAAAGAGGGACTTTACCTGAATCCATGATGTTCACTATGTTCTCTAGAGGGATGTCATTCTCTTTAAGCAATTCCACAAAAGCCTCATAGTCTTCCTTGGGGATCTCACGGCCTTTTGCTGCATATCAGGGAGGGCGTAAGGCAAGAGGAAGAAGCATCAGTGCCCGTCACAACTATTGCACTTTCAAGACCACAAAACTCGACTATGGGGTCCTCCCTGAGTCATTCTTTGGAGCCCAAATAGTGAGAATCTCATCCTTGTGCCTCTCCTTAAGAAGACAGAGGACCTGAGCCTTCAAAGAGGAACAACCTGGGCTGCTAATCAGTGAATGCCAGTGACAATGAGTTTTGTTTATGTGGCTATTTGATAAGCTCTACTGAGACAATGAAGGACTCCTGGGGATGCTGTGAAGTCCCTGGGGGATACAAGATGAGCTGGGTGTGATCCACAGGGCCAGTAGTTTAAGACCAATAGCAGCTCTGAGGGACTTAAGGGAAAAATAGATGGGACTCCTACTCCTATAAAGAGTTACTGTTTTGGAAACACAAAGAACTCATGTTCTCTATCCTATAAGTTTGCTGTGAGGCAGCATCGACTCCATGGCTCTGAGGTTTTGGTTTTGATGTTTTCTTAATGACTTCACAGTCCGGGTTGAGACGCAACAATAGAAATACAACAACGACTGCAACACTTCATTGATCAATCTGGTAAACCCCAGATTCAATCTGCAGTCATGCCCAACGTGGGTCTACCCCTCAAAAGGTTCACATGTATCTGTTATGGATGGAAAATACATATTGTCCATGCTAACTCCCATCCCTGTGATTAGAGACCCTTTGGGACATGAGTGTCCTCGGTTCTGTGACTGAGGTTGTGTGAGTGAAGGATGTGCCTTCAGTCAATCTCTTGACATAATGAATGGACAATAACTCACAAACACAGCAAGAAAGCAGAGATGAGATAAAACCCAACAAAACCACATAGAAGTTACACGAGGAACAGCACAGAATCCAGGGCTCCGAAAGAGAACTTTAACCGTTGCAGTTAGAGACCATCAAGTAGTTTCTGATTCATATCAACATTAGGTTAGAACCGAGCAAAATAAGCAAAGAAACGAACATAGGAAAGCAAATAACAATCCTCACAGATGGATGCATAGACCACATCACGCACGGTAAACAGGGTAAAGATCGGAGCTGTCAAAGATTTCATATTTCTTGGATCCACAATCAAATCTCATGGGAGAAGAGGCAAGAAATCAGGCCCCTATAATATAAACAAGTATACTGCATGGGAAACTAAAGTGTGGTGGAACAAGGATGTCGCTTGGTTTATGGTGCTGACACTAGGAGTCTAGACTTCTAGCTTCCTGAAAGTTGACAAAATAAATTTCTGCTTCTGAGAGCCACCCTGTTGTGATGTCTCTGGTAGGGAGGTGCTGGGGAAGTCAGACATCGCTTGTCCGTGCCTCTGCTGAGTTGGCCCACAGAGGATTTGTTGGGTTGTGTGAGAACACGGGGATTTTGAGCTAAATCCTGAACGTGTGGTGCCGTGCCAAGCAACAGACTGAAGTCTAATCCAGCACCAGCCGCCCTGAGTGGCATCTGACCCTTGGGCACCCTCATGTGTGTGTCATAGTAGATGTTGGGGCTGACATGGCAACAGTGATATACCCCCAAACCTGTCAGTCTGTTGAAATGGAAGCGTAAATTCCATTTAACTTGTGGGACATGGTCAGTGTCAATAACCTGTTGGACCACATTGCAACACGTATTGGATTTTAGGGATAGAAGATCACAGGTCTCACGTCAGTCTGAAGTGTGTTTTCCACCACACCTAAAAGACATCGACATCCCATAAACCCAGACTCAGTTCCCACAGGCTGACCCACTTCCACAGGAATATATGGGGCTGTGAATACTGGAAACTCCCCTGAGAGCCTATTGGGATACATACAAAAGACTCCCACCAATTTTGTTCTGTTGCCTTCTTCATCCTTGTTGAAAACAACTATGGAAATGCTCTTGTCACTGATATTCGCAAAATAGTATCCATTGTCTCCTGAATCTGTGAAAGATAGAAATTAGTGTTTGAAGCCTCTCAATAATAAGTTTGCTGTACCTTCTTTAGCCTGGGTGATGTGTCCTTCCTTACAGGACGGTTTCCATCTCACTGACTGTTCAGAACACAGAGAGACTTGGGTCTCTGAATGGCTGCCTTACCCACCAGCGTCTCCTTCAGTTGATCCTGATGCCCGTCTCCTGTGATGTCCAAGTGCCAACAGAACCCGACTCCTATTGGGTGCCGTGGCGTGGATTCAGGCTCTCGGCCACTGCATGTGAGAGTAGGATTGCTCCAGAGGGCTTGAAAAACTGCCCTCTGTAGGAGGTCAGACTGCCAGGCCTGTGTCCCTCAGAACAGCTGAGGGTCCAAATGGCCTATCTCCTGCCAAGGTGCAACCCCCGTGTCCCCAGGGCTCCCTTGTCCCCACAAAGGCAAGCTGACAGTGAAAAGGCTTCTTCAGTCACAAGAAGCTTCTATTTTCGAGTGAGTGGTGAGACTGAGCCATACTCTGGGTGCACAGAACCTTGTAACAATCAATTGTTCACATTGGGGAAACTAAGCGTCAGTTTTTCAGAAAAGTTATTATTAAAAACAGAACTTTATAATCTACGTACTAGATTGTGGATGAATGGATGGATGCATGGATACATAAATAGAGTCTAATGATGTATACATGAATGAATAGTAAATAGATAAATTAAACATAGATGGTGAATGATCCATTATGCATGGTTGGTTGGATTAATGCATGAATGGATGGATGATGGTTTCATGGAGAAGTAGATATTTAGATAATAGATGACTGTGTGGGTGGATGAATGGATGATGGGATAGATGCGTATATGGTTATGTGGATACATGATGGATTGATGGATAATTCAATGGATGGATGGATAAACAAACGGATAAATATATAGATATAGATTAATGATGGATAAATCAATGGACAGATGGATGGATGGATAGATGGTTGAATGGGTAGATAGATGGATACATATATATAGATTAATGATGTAAAGATCAATGGATAGATGGATGAATGGATAGATGGATAGATAATTAGTGAATAGTTAGATTCTGCATGGTTGGGTAGACGAATGCATGAACTGAAGGTTTGATGGATAGGTAGCTAGTATCCACTGTATGTGGATGAGTAAACATATGAGGGGTTGGTTGTATGGATGGGCAGATAGGTAAGACAGATCTAGGGATAGATGGATAGAGTAGATCTAATGGTGTTAACTCAAAGTGGGATCATGTACAACAGAGTGAACTAAGGCTTCACCCTGGGCCGTCATCACAATTTGTTGATAATGCTCAAGTGAATCCTTGCCGGAATGATGTCAATCCATCCCACCAGGGTTTCCCTCAATATCACTGTGCCTCTACTTCATGCCAAAGATAAGTCCTCCAGCTCTCCTTCCCTCCTGATGATAATCCAGAGGCAACCAGTGGGACAACGCTCTCTTTGAATGCAAGTCAATTCCAGTGGCTGATTATCAGAGGATGCTCAGCAGACCTTCATTTCTGCTCTGCCTTCACCTGGAGGCTCCTCTGTCCACCACAGATGACCCTGCTGGTGTTTGAAATCTCGGTGGCAAAGCTTCCAGCAGGACAGCAACGGGCAAGCCGTGCAAGTAGGGCACACTGACACGTAGGTGGTAGACCTTTACAGCTGAGCAAAGTCTACAACATTGATGACAGTAAACACCCCAACTCACCTCTGCCTACCTGTCTTACTCCTCCTGACCCTGATCTGTTCATCTGTGCTTTGGGGGCTGTTAAATCTATCGGCTCTCTAAGCTGCACAGGATGCGTAATGGTGGCTTCCTGTCATCTGTTCTCAACTCACTGTTGATTTCCATCAGCCTGGAAGCTTGCAGTGGGTCACGGTGTGATCATTTTCACCATGGAAATTAGCACACATTGTGGCTGGGGCTCGGTGCCTTCTTTAGCTGAAAACGATGAGCAGGTTCAGCCGCTCACGTTCACAGGCACCCCAGAAGAAATGCCTGGTGATGTGCTGCCAAACAAAACAAAGCAACAAAAGGCCCCAGAAAACCATAAGCAGTGCAGTTCTCATGGCCACAGATGGGGGCGCCGGCAGTGGGACTCAACTGCACTACAAGACGCATGGTTTGCTTCCATGCACTGGCGTCCTACCATGGTGCAGTGGATGAACGTGGCTACCTGAAGATTGGGGTTCCTGTCCAAGTAGAAACCCTGTACAAGGAAGGCATTGTAATCCACCAAAGAGGAGAAATAAAATGAACACCAGGCTTTGGAAGCTCATGTGTGTGGCTCTACTCTGAAATGCATGGAAGCTCCAGGAGGCAGGGATGTCTCGATCAGTACCGGTGTATAGAGCTGAGATGGTTAACCATTGACCTGTCACTGCAGACAAAGGCAAGGATGGTGCGATCCTCGTGGTGCTTCTGAGGAATTTGCAATAAGTAGCAGGGGCTCTCATGAATTCCAGAGCTCTGGGAACATGGTACTCACAGTCAACTTTGTAACGACCATCTGCTAATTTTTCCCCTGTGTATGTGACGATCTGGCATATGCCATTAACCCTGAAGAACAAAGAGCAAAAAATTATTATTTTCTCTCGGGAGAGTGCGAACTCACTCCCCTACTACCACAAATTCTGCAGTCGAGTTTCCCGCATTTGGGGAAATCGCAATGGTCAGCAACCCCGCAGTGCAATGGATGAGACTCCCCGGGACAACCACCTTCCTGATCATGGTGTCTCCCCTGCTATGGAAGTATTACAAATTGTTCTTTAGGGATCATGTACTTCACAACACATTCCACTGGAGCTCTTAAAATATATCATTTTATTGTTTAATTTATTCTATGAGTACCCTACTGAGAATAGAGAGAAAAGAAGGCACAGCGGTTGAATTATTCCTGTGCATATGGTCTGGAGACACGGCGGGGGGCCTCCTTGGAGTTGTGTAAGCATTCTTCCCTTCCTGCTCCATGTTGCTTGTTCTCATGAATGTAAAGCCACTGTCTGCTACGTTTCCTAGGAAACCCACCCGACTTCTCTGTCCAGTTTGATCACATAGAGGCACTTCTTCAAGAGAAGCCCTGCTCAAAGCAGGCATTCTTCATCAGTGGTATGAAACACAGCGATCTGATTTTAAACAAGAATTCTGGGGATATTTTCTCTAAGGATTAAGACACAGAGATGAACCAAGGTGAACCCCTGCCCACCTAACTAGAAGAGATCCACGTTTGTAGGGACGTCAAAGACAAGGGACTCAGCACAATGTGAACATTAACGACCAACATCTTTTAACGTCACCTGCAAGTAAGGTGTGTGTGTTGCTTGTTTGTTTGGAACACCATTTAAAAACGATTGCAAGCACAGTATCATCAGGGAGCTACCAAAAATTCCAGCCAGATTCAGAGAAGATGGGAGGCGTGCCACCATCACCGACATCAGGTTAACACGAGAGAATACCAGCAAGATGCTTATTTCTGTTTAGCTGACGATGCAAAGCAATTTAACTCAGTGCATCATAACAGACTATGAACATCTTTGCAAAGAATGGGAATTCCAGAGCACTGTATTGTGCTCATGCAGAACTTGTACGTCCACCAAGAGGAAGTCGTTCAGGCAGAACAAGGTGATACTGACAGGTGTAAAATCTGGAAGGGATGCAGCGAGGGGACGCTGTCTCTTAGCTCTTGCTGAGTGCATCCTTCATGGAGGGTACCATACTGAACACAGTGCATGGGGTCACATGGTCATGATTCATGTCACATCACTCTCAACTTGCTATTTTGGTCAGAAAGCACCCGGAGAGTTGAATGATTTCCTCTAACTCTGATCCCGGTGTCATGGAATCAGTGCAGAGATGACATGATGTGCTGCACTGGGTCAACTGCTGTACAAGAACCCTTCAACATACTGAAGAGCAACGATGTAATGTTCAAGACTAACAAAAAGCCAACCCGTGGTCTCTTCCATCATCTCATTTGCAAACCTGAGATCAGATGCAGGTTATTTGTTTGCATTTTTATTGGGTCAATTTTAGGTAGATTTTACTTACTTGACGTAAAATTCAAAGGATACCGAGCTGCCTCCCTCAGAGACTGTAATGTTTCGGACATATCCTAGCAGTGATCCGCCCTCCTGAACCTTCTCTTTGTTACTCGCTGCTGCGTACATGGTATACCATGACCCTGTGATCTGCAAGGTGGTCACAAGACGCATGAGTCCTCTTATCCACCCATTTCAGAAGAAAAACAGGGAACAGGTCTGATCTTGTGGACAAAAGCAAAATGAATCCAGGCCCACAACGCAACCGTCAACAGGAGCTCAGAGTGCCTCTGGAGAGAGCAACCACAGCACCACCCAACACCAAGGAAATAAAATCCAAAGGGAACAGAAGCAAAGCTGTTGTAGTGGAGTTGGCTCGGAAGCCTGACGACCCCACGGGGGTCGCCGAGTCTCTTCACTGTGAGACAAACACACAACCCAATCCACAGGTACTGAGGAGCTGCAAACTCTCGGCAACCCATTATAGGACCTCTGAGACACTCCAGCTTCATGGGAGCAGACAGCCTCTATTTCTCCCTGAGACAAGCAGAGTGGGGAATTATGAAGAGCTGTCAGACAGCAGCATGACTTTAGGGACACACACATGGGTAGAACAAACCGCATATAGACTTTAATACAAACTCATCTAGACGAACATTGACACACACACATACCTCCGGTGACACCTCAGTCTCCAACTGTGGTTCTGATTCGGCATAAACCAGACCAAGGACCAGGGTCAAGAGAAGGGTCTTCATGCTGAAGGTTATCTTTGGTCCCTTCTTGACAGGAGCTTAGGTCAGATCAAAAGTGAGAAGCTCCAAACATGACCACACCTTTATATCATTTCTGATTCCAGGAACTGATTGCCCTCAGTCAAAACACCATGCCTAATAAAAAGTTTCAGCCTCACATCCGGCTTGGCAGGTGAGTCCTTCCTTTGCCTTGGGGAGTTGCATGCATGAGACTAATCTTCAGAGATTAGAGAAGGTTGTGTGGAAATGGAAAATTGACCTTTGGGGGAACAGCAGGAAGAGGACACATTTGAAACTGTGTCAAGGAGAGTCACACACAACCCTCACCATCGTGGTTAGTTTGATTTCCTTGTTACAGACACAGAGTTCCTCCATCTCCTGCAGCGTCTTCCTCTTTTTAAATGACCCTATACTTTACCATGAACTACATCCTTCTGTAGGGCTGGTCCCCCCTGAGAACGTGCCTGACGTCGGTGAGACCAAGTTTTACTCTCTGGGCTTTTAAGGAGCATTGTGACCATACTTTTCCAAAATAGATGTACTTCTGCTGGTTGTCCAGTGTTGTCCGGCTGACTGAGGTTGAGTGCCTCCGCACATTTCCTAGAACAAAGCGAGCGACTCGATGCTTCCAAAAAAAGTTGAAAGACCTCCCTTGGACTATCAGCTAAGCCACTGGACAAACATGGAAGATGTCTTAGACTTGAATATGACTCACAGCAGGGCCCCTCACTGTGTTAGGATTTCACTGGCACTTCTCAGAGTTTTCAAAATTCTGGTTTTGAGAAGAAATATGTCTGGTCTCATTATTGTGTGAGACAGACCATCTACCCCGCACCAAGCTGCATCTGAAATGAGGTGTGCAGATGAAAGGAAAAAAACAGACATGTACAAAGTATGGGATTGGGAGGACAGCAGCCTGATAGACTGTAGCACCGAGTATATTCAAAGCTTGGTTTTTATATGATTCATACAAGGGAATGGTTACAAGACAAGGATTAAAGCACTTGCTCTAAAAAATATTGTGAACCTCTTATCTGTGCAAACATAACTGAGCACACCGAACACTTGAATAATAAAAACACTACATTCTAAGATAAGCACAAGGATATGCAAGGTTCAAAAGAATCTCAAGGAGGTCTTAAGGAACTGAGTTATCTCGCAGTTTATTTATCTGCAAGGTAAACGGAGGCACAGGGGCCCAATTAGTCACCCACCAAGAAACAACTGGACCAGCCGACCACCTTCTACATCTCCCCCTTCTTTATTTACTAAAAATGAGTAAAGCGGGACTGGGTCTGTCTTAGGTTGGGATAGCTTCTCATGATCCTACCCGTCATTGTGGCTACTTTTATTTAAAAACAGTTTCCTATCTTAGGTTGTTGCATCTGAACTCAATCCTCTTACCCATCATTGACTGCCAGTTCTTCAGACTTTGTGTAGGGGATAACTCCATGAACTCGATTCAACTGAAGGCTGTTCAGATGAACTTGTGACGTAAATCATGCCAAAATGGTTTGAAGACATTGCATATAAGAAGGTAATAACATGCAAAAATTCCCAAAATGACACCAAAAATAATATATTCCTTATATCCATGCATACACAACCTGGGTTTAATGATCTCATTGTTAAACAAACACGTTTGATAAACACAGCAACTCTATCTTCTGCCAAACCAGACATCCTTGAGAACATTAAGCAACCTGTTTTTCCAGACCTTGTATACTTTCTTGTCCTTGACAGTCTGTTCAAAATGTAAAGTCACAGAAGAAATCGGCAAACATTGACACATAGGTCATGAGAATTCTCAGCCATTTCAAGGCTGAGACTTAATGGCCTTCAACATCTCTCCCCCTCTTTTAGTTACTGAAAACGTTTTTACTCAAAACGTCAGCAGATGACTGTTCCTTTCTTAGCTTGTCGAGTCCTGAAATCTCCCTCACCCATCATCAGTGTCAGTCCTCCAGGCGACTATGACCTGTCTTAGCTTGAGAAACGCAGACTCGATCTTACCCGTCTTTGACTAACCATCCTTACACCCCTGTTTGGGGAGGGGGCAAAGTGTACATGTGCACTTCATGAAGCTTTGTTCTTAAGGCCAATAATTCAACCATAACCTTGCGCAGTATCATAGGGAGTATGCATAAGATCAACTACACCCACTCCTGCTGTGACCATGGACATATGCATGTGGGGCAGGCCTCCGAGATTTCCCAAGGGAGGGAAAGCATCTCGAAATTGCTGGAGCCAATCAAAAACCTCAGCAACCTTAGCGGCATCACAATTAAGAGACTGAGCATCTTTTATGGCTAATATTTCTTGATGGAGTTTTAATAAATCTAAAGACTCATTAGCATTGTGCCAAATACCTTGAAGATGATTCTTCACTTTAATCCAGCTGACTGCCGTTGTACTGTTTAGGAGTTACACAGATCTATGTATGTACAGCATGGCACTGTAGACTAGACCTGGCCGTAAGCCCCTGTATATCATCTCCTAAATAGATGATCATGTCATAAAGAGCATTTACTTTTTGTTCTAACTTCCTGTCTATATCTTCTTGAGTACCCAACACATTAGTCACATTTTTGGATAATTCATTTACAAAGTGGGCGGTTTGTAATTGACTGGCAGCATAACAAAGTAAGGTTGATACAGAATGGTGATGACAATACCTTCACGGGTTCAGGTAATAACAATTAGACAAATTATAATTATTACAAGACACGTTAAACGTCCAAAGCTGTGAAAAGTAGAGGGGAGTATGCATGCCATGTTAATTCACTCATTTCATAAAACTCGTTGTACTTTTGATGAAATACAACATGTTTATTCCCTTGCATTTGTCGTTTCAGTAAGCATAGAACGTGAGGAGCAAAAGTGCCAGAGGGTGACACACTATTCATCTGTTCAGCTTTGCATTTTCCCCAAATCCCACTAGATATGATGAGTGCACTATGCCATTCCTGAGAGTTTCCGAAGATCTAAAAATCATGTCCAAACAATGGCTATAAGTTCAACACTCACTGAGGGTTTTCGAAAGGTGAACAGGATACGTCCAGAGAAGAGAAGTCACTGAACTGTCTCTAATCTGTCAAACGCTACGACTCTTGTCTGACTGGCCTCCCCTAAAGGAGAGGGATCCTCCTACTCCTGTGAAAAATGCTTAAGAAGCAATCACACAGCTGATGATGCCCAAAGGATATTGCAAATGAGGAGGCCAATCAAGAAGCAATAGGGAAATATCCTACAAAACAGTTTTATTGGATTTTGTCAGGTACAACTTATTTTTTAATGAATATTTCGACACTTTCTTATAACATAATCTAGCTTTGTATGACTTACATTCTTATTCTAGAATTAACTGTATGGAATAATAAACTACCTTTCTCTACACCTTTTGTAAATATTTAAAACAGACCTTAGGTTGGCGAATCAGCTGTTGAATTATGTGACTCTCACCACTGCCTTAGAAAGAAGGAGCTGCGTCAGTCAGAATCAACGGAATGGCTGTGGTATTGGTGTTCTTGGATTGGTTTAGCACAAAGTTAGTATTTACTCATTGATGACTATAATGCTATCATGGTATTTGCTGTGCTACACAATTTCCCAAACGACGGTGCTCTGTTATTGGTAAACATCAAGAACAGATGCACCCAGACACAGTGACAAGCATTCCTTGTGTCCACAGATGGGAGGCATGAGGAGAAGGACCGCTTGCTGGACAGGAGACACGTGGTCCTTTTGGTGATGGGAAGGGTAAGCGCAAAGGTGAGTGATGTCGGCACAATTTGAACAAGGAGCCTAGAAACACCATGGGAGGAAACAGACAATGTCTGCAAATTCTACATGACATGCATTTGATGAGACCAGCAGAGACAAGTCAGGGTCGTGGGTGTGGTGATGGAGACAAAAACGGATGTCCTCAGGTGCATATACGAGGGCATGTGGAAGTCAATTCAGGTGCATGTATCAGGGCTTCTCTGTGCATGACTGGATGCATGTTTATTAACTGTCCATTCAGTGTTGCTGCTAGGTGCCATTGAGTCATTTCTAACCCATATCAACCCCACGCTCATCCCCGTAAAACATGTGGGTGCTTTGCCACACTCACAGTTGCTCCTTGTTGCAGTCCATGCGGGCAGCCATTGTGTCCCCCATCTTCGAGGGCTTTCCTCTTTTTGGGTGACCCTTTCTTTTACAAAACATGCTGTCCTTCTCTATGGATAGGTCATTCTTGACAACATGTCCAAAGTATGCAAGAAAAAGTCTCTCAATTCCTTGACATAAGGAGCATTCTGGCCTTCTGTTTCCAAGACAGATGATTCAGTCCTCTTGGCAATGCATGCTACTTTGATTATTCAGACAGCACCACAATTCAAGTGCATTGACTCTTGTTGACTCTTCGTTATTCAATTCCCAACTTTCTCATGCACATGCGGCCATTGAAAAGACCATTTCTTGGATCAGGCGCACCTTATCACACAAGGTGACAGCCTTGCTCTTCAATACTTTAAAGAGGTGTGTGGTCTGCATGCATATCCACACAAATATCCAAATATTTAACAACACATGGTGTGAGAGATTAAGTGTTCATCTTCATTGAAGGCCATGGTCTTTGATGTACCTCAGCAAATGCTTCAAGTCTTTTTGCCTTTCAACAAGCAAGGTTGTATCACCTGATGTCTTCATTGACAGAGCCCAGCACCATCTGGTCTCCATGTTCAATCTGTAGGTTGAGCCAACATTCTGGGAAGCTGGACAACGTGAAGTAGACACCTGCACAGGATGGGAGGAAGACTCAAGAACAACATACCATGTCCATATGACCACCTTTGTTTAAAGCACATTTGTACATTTGTTGCCATCATCATTGTCATAACATTGTCTTTCTACTTGACCTTTTGGCATCAGCTCCTCATTTCACCCCCTCTGTCCCCCCTCCCTCCTTCATGGCTTTTATCACCAAGGCCATATTTTCCAACTACTGTTCCTTGTTTGTTTCCAGCTTTTCCATTCCAATTGCCAATAAAAATCCATGCACCTTGATTGCACATTTGATCAAGTTCAGACTAAGTACATCAGGGAATTCTTCAGTTTCTGCATGACTAGCTTCAGTGGTGTGTTTATCATTTTGTATACTAGTTGTATTGGCTGGCTTTCCTTGTGTGTGGATAGACATCATCTAGAGTATTGATCTTGAACCATCCTTTGTGATGATGAATTCAACACCATTTCTTTTGAATCTGTCATTCCCAGCAGAGTATACCACATTATTGGTTAATACGAGTCAATTTCAGCTCAGGAATGCCTCGAACATTGATCCTTCTTCTTTTTGTTTTGTTTGTAAGATCACTTTGTCGGGGTGATTTTGCACCTAGTTAAAATCCATACATCAATTGTATCAGAAGGGGAAGGTAGGATGAGAAAGAGGGAACCGACCACAATAATTGACATAAACCCCCTTCCAGGGGGACAGACAGCAGAAAACTGGGTGGAGGGAGACAGCAGTTGGTATAAGTCATGAAAAAAATTTTAATAAATAACCAAGGGCCAAAGAGGGAGGCTGGGGAGATAGGGGGAAGAAATATGGAGCTGATTACAAATGATCAAGTAGAGAGAAAATGATTTGCAAATGATGATGGCAACAAATTTATAAATGTGCTTGACACAGTGGATGGATGGATGGAAAATCTATTCTTGTAGCTTATCCCCCAAATAAAATGATTTCAAACAAACAGAGGAAGGAATATAAATTCGTGTCTTTTACACTGAGCGGCTTCCCAGGCATCCACCTGACAGAGAACCCTGATTACCAGGGCCATTTTAACAACCGGTTTGCTGACTCAAAAAAGCCCTCCTTAGGCATGAGTTCTCCTGGAGGTGGGAATGCGTGAACCCCACTGCTACGTGGGACATGGTTTCCAGCATCACAACAACAAGCCACCACAGGAAGCCAAACTGAGAGACGAATACTGTGAAGTGTAGGCTGTCACGTACAAAGAATGATGCCATGGGAGAAGAAAGAAGAATTTCTGCTTCGGGGACTTTGGAAAAGGTTTTGCAAGAGTATCACCAAAGGCACCGAACTAAACATGGAGACGTTGAATTTTAAAATGTCTCATGTATATTTTTCCAACATTTAAAGAAAATTAATAATTGCACGAAAAACAATGAGTACAAGGAAGAGGAAAATGCTCTAAAATGGATGGCAGTAGTGATTTTACAACTTCATATGATTGAGCTATGAGTTTTTCTCCAAGCATTGCCCTGGCTGCATTCTCTAGGTTTGCTGGATTTTCTTTCTTTCATTGGATTTGGAATTTTTTGTTGTTGTTAAACTTCAAATATCTATCTAGCTATCTATATATATACATATACATATTTATATGTAGTTGGTGGGGAGCCCTGGTGGCATGTTGTGCTGAGATCTCCAGAGTCCACAGTTCAGAACCCCAAGCGACTCCAAGGGAGAAAGACAAGCTTCTCTGCTCCAGTAAACAGTGACAGTCTCAGAAACTGCTCACAGTGGTAGTTCACCCCTCCCTACAGTTGGCATCACCTTGAGGGAAGTGAGTATTACAGTGGTGAAGGGGAGCCACTGATTAAGTGCGAAGGTGGTAAGTGCGAAGGTCAGAGTTTCAAATCCACCCGAGTCTCTACAGGAGAATGACCTGGCCGATCTCTTCCCATAAATATCATGGCTTGGGGGATCCCGTGCAGCAGTTCCGTTTGGTCACATGTGTCACAGACTCCTAACAACAGCAACTAGACAAGGATGGGGAAGGTTCATGGTGCGATTCAGCAGACATGGCATCGCATTTATCCTTCTCATGACCACCACTGCAGAAAGTCTGCTCACTCCAAATGACGAGGTCTCTCATCTAGTCACAGACACCATTTCGTGGATATCTGATTGGAAATAGTTATTTTGGTGCACTGCTCATTATATCTAACTATGTATTCTATGAGCTCTGGCAGTGGCGCCTGGTAAAAATCGATTTCTAACTGCAAGGTCGGTGGTTCAAGTTCAGCCTCTCCAAGGGACAAAGAGCAGGCGCTGTGTTCCTGTCAACGTGGGAACTTCAGAATCCCTACATGGGGGTCGCTGTTAGAGGGGAATTGACTCTGTGGCAGTGTGGTTATTCTTTAAAGAGCCCTGGCAGTACCAGGCTGAAAGCACTCGGATCTGAACCATAATGTTAAAGGTCAAACCCACCAGTATCTTCTAGGGAAAAACCTTTGATAGTCTGCTTCCATAAAGAGATACTGTGGTCAAATCCAATGGAGCCATTCAGCACTGTACTTACACAATGGCTATGGATTCAAATCGGGTCCAAGGCATTGGGTTAGGACTTGTATGGCTGTTTTGTCATCTTATGTCAATGCGATTGAAGGGGTGGATCTGTCAATAAGGTGCTAGCCAATGAGGCCTCTGTGTGGGAATAGCCTTCTCCCAAAGGATTCTGGGAACTCCCGTTTTCAACCCTAGAGGCGGGACACACACTGACTCTGCTTCACATTCTGTTGACAAGACACATGAATCTCTGCTAAGGAAAGCCAGAGTCCTGGAGCTACGGCAGCCACACGGAGAGCCGTGCTAGCACTGAGTCTTCAACAAGACTTTCCACACACTAGCCTGTGATCTTCCTGCTTTCCACATCATTGCATGCGATGCGAGAGTCTGAAGAGGAATTCATGCCTTCTTATCAGACCTATGGGCTAATATCAGATTTATGTCCTTAAAATGGACTGGGCTGGGTTAGATTCTTAATATAAAATTGCTCTTTGATATAAAGCACTCTCATTACACATATGAGTGTCTCTGGATCTGTTTCTCTGGTCAACCCAGACTGACGCAGTTTAGGATCATATCAGTAGAGATGAATTCAATAGACGGAATCAGTTAGGAATCAGTAACATTGAAAAAACAACATAGGTGACTGGAAGAAAATCGATTTATTAAAGATCCTGCATTCATTGAATGGGAGAGAAAGTATGATTTGAGGTCAAAGAGACATTTATCTTCAGATTGATGATGATTCTGTTGCCATGGAGAAGTGATGATGCTTGCATTCTTGATGCCAACTTCTTCTTTAAGACATGCAACAACATACAGACAGACAACATCACTGAACTGGTTTAGACATTTCCAGGATGATAGAGGGGAGGTAGCAGAGGGGCGCAGAGAAAACACATTGTTAAGATGAGCGTGGGTGTTCACATGAGAAATTCACACACCCAAAATACATAGGAGCGTGTACCCGCCAAGGCTGTAAGATTAGGCTTCTCTGTTTCCTGTGTCTAGTTGTGAAAAGCCCAATTGAGACTCAACATTAGTAGTTACCTGGCTGCCAAACATGAGGTTACACAATACAGCTGTTTCCTAGGCGTGTCTGCATTGTAGGTCCCTTTTATAAGTCATGTGCAGAAGTGGGAAGGCATAAGACCTTCAAGATAACGTTTTCAAAACAGAATCCCCCTGAGAAGAATAGTACACATCCCAGAGACCCCGCGGGTGGTTCTTTAAGATGCTCATTGAAAGGTCAGCAGATCAAAGCTACCACCCATTCCAGTGGACCAACATGTTTCGGTCTGCTTCTTCAAAGATGCACATCCTAAGAAATACCACGTGTAATCTCGACTTCCTTGCTGTGGGCCACCTCCATAGTGACTGAACTCTGGGGGAGTTTTGTCTTGTTTTGTTTGGGTTCCATTTGAGTTATTCTGCTCACGAGGCAAAATTCACCTAGGTTGTGTCCTCAGTCCATGTCTTCTGAGCTCTGATTCGATGTCTTCTGGCCTCACTGTAAGGTTCGAGGGTAAAATACCCCGTGACCCAGCCACCTGCTCCTGAATATTCCAAGTCGCTGGAAAAGGGAAAACTCTCTAGAGCCCAGTTCTCCCCGACACGTGAGGGCCCCAGGTGTCAGGCCCGTCTCCGATTAAATGAACTCTCGTTCCCATTGGAGAATTCTACCAACCTTCATCCCTCGGTGCCCAAAGTTATCTTAGTTTGCTTTCTTCTTGACTCTCCTCCATTAAAGAAGCCCTGCCCTTCTCCCACCCAACAAAGAACATGTTTGAACTCCAAAGATATTACTATTGTAGTTGTCAATGTTCAACCTAAAATTGTAACTATAAATATTGTTTTTAAACTCCTACTTACCGGAAAAACGACTATCAGAGGGCAGAAGTGTCACCTAATTGGTATGCCCAGGACAGTCATCTGAAAGAGAATGGGAAGGACAAGGAAGGAAAGAGAAGACATGAAATGAACAAACAGCTGGTCATTGTCGTGCATCCCCATTGGTCGCCCTTAAAGTGATAGCTTTCCAAAAAAGATGAGCCTGAGGAGGACATTGGAAAGCACCCCTCCCCCCATCCTCTGAGGCGAGCCTCGCAGTGGAAAATCCGGCAAAACTTTTTTTCTACGGGTTGGGGGAAGGAGTGACTTTACCTGAATCCATGGCATTCACTATGTTCTCTACAGGGATGTCATTCTCTTTGACCACGTCCACAAAAGCCTCATAGTCTTCCTTGGGGACCTCACCGTCTTTTGCTGCATATCACGGAGGGTGTAAGGCCAGAGGAAGAAGCATCAGTGCCCGTCAGAACTACCACACTTTCAAGATGACAAAGCTCGACTGTGGGGTCCTCACTGGGTCCTATTTCGTGGAGTCCAAATAGAGTCCCCTCCTTGTGCCTCTCCTTGAGAAGATGGAGGAGCCTGAGCCTTCAAAGAGGAACAACCTGGCCTACTAATCACTGCAAGCCAGTGGCAATGAGTTTGGTTTATGTGGCTATTTGATAAGCTCTACTGAGACAATGAAGGACTCCTGGGGATGCCTTGAGGGCCCTGGGGGGGATACAAGGGATATGCTGGGTGTGATCCACAGGGTCAGTAGTTCAACACCAATAGCAACTCTGAGATAAAAAAGATGGGACTCTACTCCTATATGGAGTTACTGTCTTGGAAACAGAAAGAACTCATGTCCTCTGTTCTATAGAGTTGCTATGAGTCAGCATCGACTCTGTGGCTGTGAGGGTTTGGTTTGAGGTTTTCTTAATGACTTCACAGTCCCAAGTGAGTCTCAGTGACAGAAATCCAACAATGACCACAAAGCCTCACTCATCAATCTGGGTACCCCAGATTCATTCTGCAGCCATGCCAATGTGGGTCTACCCCTCAAAAGGTTCACGTGTATCTATTATGGATGGAAAATACATGTTGTCCAGGCTAAGTCCCATCCCTGTGATTAGAGCCCCTTTGGGACATGAGTGTCCTCGGTTCTGCGAGTGAGGTTGTGTGAGTGAAGTATGTGCCTTCAGTCAATCTCTTGAGATACTCAAGGGACAAGAACTCACGAACACAGCGAGAAAGCAGAGATGCGATAAAACCCAACAAAACCACATACGTGCTACATGAGGAACAGCACGGAATCCAGGGCTCAGAAAGAGAACTTTCCTAAAAGTGATCACCGTTGGGATTAGGAACCATCAAGTCATTTCTGATTCATAATCAACTTTAGGTTAGAACCGAGTAAAATAAGCCAAATAACCAATGGAGCAGAGCAAATAACAATCCTCACATTTGGATCCATTGACTACATCACGCACGGTAAACATGGTAAAGATCCGAGCTACCAAAGATTTCATATTTCTCAGATCCACAATCATAGCCCATGGGAGCAGAGGTAAGAAATCAGGCCCCTACAATAGAAGGCAAGTATCCTGCATGGGAAACTCTCTAAAGTGTGGTAGATCAAGGATATCACCTTTGGCACTCATCAGCAGAAGCTTCAACCAGGATGTTTCCCATAGCTGTCTACATGTGAAAGGTAGGCGGTGCTTAAGGAAGATGAGAGAAGGGAGTCATTTGGTTTATGGTGCTGATACTTGGAGTCTAGACTTCTAGCTTCCTGAACATTCAGAAAATAAATTTCTGCTCCTGAAAGCCACCCTGTTGGGATGTCTTTGGTACGGAGGTGCTGGGGAAGTCAGAAGGCGCCCGTCCGTGCCTCTGCTGTGTTGGCCGAGAGGAAATTTGTTGGGTTGTGTGAGAACACGGAGATTGTCAGCAGAAATCCAACTGAGTGGTGCTGTGCCGAGCAGCAGGCTCAAGTCTGATCCAGCACCAGCCGTCCTGAGTGGCATCTGACCTTGGGGACCCTCGTGTGTGTGTCACAGTTGATGCTGGGGGCTGACATGACAACTGTGATACCCCCAAACCATTCAGTCTGTTGAAATGGAAGAAAAACTTCCAGGTCACATGGGGGACACGGTCAGTGTCAGGGACTTCATGGTCCACACTTGCACACAGATCGGATCTTAGGGATGGAAGTTCACAGGTCTCAAGTGGTTCTGTGGTGTGGTTTCCACCACACCTAACAGACTACTCCTCGCCCCATAAACCCAAAGACCCAGTTCCCACAGGTTGACCCACTTCCACTGGAATATATGGGGCTGTCAATACTGGAAACTCCCTCGAGAGCCTATTGGGATACATACAGTAGAGTTCCACCAGCGTTGTTCTGTTGCCTTCTTCATCCTTGTTGAAAAGAACTAGGCAAATGGTCTTGTCATTGATCTTCGCAAAGTAGAAGCTGTTGTCTCCTGAATCTGTGAAAGACAAGTAGTATTTCAATCCTCTCGACCATCAATTTACTGTACCTTCCTTGGCCTGGGTGATCTGTCCTTCCTACAGGCACGTCCCCATTTCAAGGACTTTGTTCAGAACACAGAGAGACCTGGGTCTCCGCATGGCTGCCTTACCCACCAGCGCCTCCTTCAGCTGATCCCGATGCCTGTGTCTCCAGTGATGTCTAAGTGCCAACAGAACCTGACGGCTCTTGGGTCCTGTGGCATGGATTCAGTGTCTCAGCCACTGAATGCAGGACTAGAATTGCTCCACAGGGTTTGAAAAACTGACCTCTGTAGGAGGTCAGACTGCCAGGCCTGTGTCCCTCAGAACAGCTGAGAAGGAGTTCAAATGACCTGTCTCCTGCCAAGGTGCAACCCCTGTGCCCCCAGGGCTCCCTTGCCCCCACAAGGGCTTGGTCACAGTGAAAAGACTTCTTAAGTCACAAGAAGCTTCTATTTTCCAGTGAGTGGTGACACTGAGCCATATCATGGGTGCACAGGACCTTGTACCAGTCAATTGTTCACATCAGGGGAACTAAAGTGTGTCAGTTATCCAGGAAAGTTATTATTAAAAACAGAACTTTGTAACTAGTTGTTAGATAGATTATGGATGGATGGATGATGGATCCATACATAAATTCAGTTTAATGATGGACACATAGGTGAATAGTAAATAGATAAATTATAGATGGATAGATGGTGAATAGGTAGATTATGCATGGTTGAGTGGATGAATGCATGGATGGATGGTTTGATGGATAGGTAGTATGCACTGTGTGTGGATAAATAAACATGAGGGGTTGGTTGTATGGATGGGCAGATAGGTAGACAGATTTAGGGATAGATGGACAGAATAGCCCTAATGTTCTTAACTCAAGGTGGGATCATGTACAACAGAGTGGGCTTGGGCTTGACCCTGGGCCATCTTCACAATTTGTTAAAATGCTCAAGTCAATCCTTGCCGGAATGATGTCAATCCATCCCACCCAGGGTTTCCCTCAATATCGCTGTGCCTCTACTTCATCCCAAAGATATGTCCTCTAGCTCTCCTTCCCTCCTGATAATCCAGAGGCAACCAGTGGGACAACGCTCTCTTTGAATGCAAGTCGTTTCCAGTGACTGACTGTCAGAGGATTCTCTGCAGACCTTCCTTTCTGCTCTACCTTCACCTGGAAGCTCCTCTGAAACCAGTCTACCAAGGATGACCCTGCTGGTGTTTGAAATCTCGGTGGCAAAGCTTCCAGCAGGACAGCAACGGGCAAGCCGTGCAAGTAGGGCACACTGACATGTAAATGGTAGAAGTTTACAGCTAATCAATGTCTACAACATTGACAATAAACACAACTCACCACTGCCTACCTGTCTTATTCCTCTTGACCTGATCTGTTCATCTGTGTTTGGGGGCCGTTAAATCTATTGGCTCTCTAAGCTGCACAGGATGCGTAATGGTGGCTTCCTGTCATCTGTTCCCAACTCACGGTTGATTGCCATCAGCCTGGGAGCTTGCAATGGGTCTCAGTGTGATCAATTTCTCCATGGAAATTAGTACACGCTGTGGCTGGGGCTCGGTGCCTTGTTTAGCTGCAAACGATGAGCAGGTTCAGCCGCTCAAATAAAGCTGGCTGGTTTAGGTCCACTCATAGACACCCCAGAAGAAATGCGTGGTGATGTATTTCCAAACAAAACAAAGCAAAAACGACCCCAGAAAAGCATGTGCAGTGCAGTTCTCATGGTCACAGATGGGGGCGCCGGCAGTGGGACGCAACTGCACTCCACGTGGCATGCTTTGTTTCCATGCACTGGAGTCATACCATGGTGCAGTGGATTGACACAGCTACCTAAAGATTGGGGTTCGAGTACAAGCAGGACCCCTGCAGAAGGAACGCGTTGTAATCCACCAAAGAGGAGAAATTAAATGAACGCCAGGCTTTGGAAGCTCCACGTGTGCAGCTCTATTCTGAAATGCACCGAAGCTCCAGGGGAGGATGTCCTCAATCACTACTGATGTATACAGCTGAGATGGTGCACCATTGACCTGACACTGAAGACAAAGGCATAGAAGGGGCTTCTGAGGGCATTTGCAATAATGGGCTCTTGAGAATTCCAGGGCCAAGGTACTCACAGTCGCCTTGGAAAAGACCATCTGCTGCTCTTTCCCCAATTAATGTGTGCTTCTGGCATTTGCCTTCAACCCTGAAGAACAAACAAAGCAACAAATTATTCTTTATGGATCATATTCCTCTCAATATATTCCACTGTCATCTTAAAATATATCATCTTTTTAGGATTTATTTTGTGAGTTCGTTATTGAGAATAGAGAAAAAAAGGCACAGCAGTTCCATGATTCCTGTGCATATGATCTGGAGACACGGCGGGGGGCATCTTTGGAGTTGTGTAAGCATTCTTCCCTACCTGCTCCACGTTGCTTGTTCCTCATGAGCATAAAGCCACTGCCCCCTAAGTTTCCTAGGAAACCCACTCGACTTCTCTGTCCAGTTTGATCCCATAGAGGCAATTCTTCAAGAGGAGCCCGGTTCAAAGCAGGAATTCTTCATCAGTGGAATGAAACACAGCGATCTGATTATAAACAAGTCTTCCAGGCATATTTACTTCAAGGGTTATGGCACAGAGATGGACGCAGGTCAACCCCTGCCAACCTGACTGAAATAAATCTACATGTGGAGGACTGTCAAAGAAAAGGGACTCAGCAGAATGTGGACGTCAACGACCAACATCTTTAATGTGACCTGCAAGTAAGGTGTGTGTTTTGTTTATATTTGCAAGACAATTTAAAACCGATGGTAAGCACGGCATCAACAGGGAGCTACCAAAAATTCCAGCCAGTTTCAGAGGAGACGTTGGGAGGAGTGCCATCATCACTGATATCAGGTTAACACGAGAGAATACCAGGAAGATGCTTATTTCTGTTTCACTGATGATGCAAAGCAATTTAACTCGGGGCATCATAACAGACTATGAACATCTTTGCAAAGAATGGGAATTCCAGAGCACTGTATTGTGCTCCTGCAAAACTTGTATGTCCACCAACAGGCAGTCCTTGAGGCAGAACAAGGTAATACTGACAGGTGTAAAATCTGGAATGGGTGTAGTGAGGGGACGTGTTTCTTAGCCCTTGCTTAGTACATCCTTCATGGAGGAGACCATGCTGAACACAGTGCATGGGGTCACATGGTCATGAGTCAGGTCCTATCACTCAGCTGGCTATTTTGGTCAGAGGATTCTGGACCAATCTTGTGAACCATTCAAGCGCAATATACCTCCTGCTGGTCCCACCCCCGGCGGACCCGTTCCTGCGTCTACACTTTCCACTATTAACTGTGATGTATTGATTTGCCACCCACCAGGAATTTGGGATACTTCCTTGTTCCCTACTCTATCTGTGCAACTTCCCAACTGTGACTCGTTGGATGCTATTTGAACTCATCCTCATGGCTGCACTCCGCTGGATACTGTGTCTGTATCTTCTCATTTTCTTAGTCTTGAGCAAAATTTTAAAAATTAAAATAAAACCAGGAAAAGTGTGTGTCATTGTTGTAGCCTTTTAGCCTACTCATTCAATCTGCACGCTAAGGACATAATCCAAAACCTGGACTATATGATGGAGAACATGTCACCGGGACTAGACGAAGGTTCGAAGAGAACCCACAATACTCAGGTAACGCAACCTGGCTTGCTGAAACAAAGAGGACTTGGAGCACTGGAAGATCAAAGACTGGTACCTCCAGTAAGGATTCAAGATGCAGAAGAAGTCAAGGTACAGAAAACCCCAATCTTCACCAGCGCACCACTAGAGGTTAACCTCTTGGCTGAAGCGAAGCATCCGGAGAGATGGATGATTTCCTCTTGCTCTGATCCCGGTGTGCATGGAATCAGCCAAGACATGACATGATGTGCTGCACTGGGTCAACTGCTGTACAAAAACCCTCCATGCTGAGGAACAAAGATGTAATGTTCAAGACTAACAAAGAGACAACCCGTGGTCTTTTCCATCTTCTCATTTGCATACCTGAGATCAGATGTGGGTTATTTGCTTGCATTTTTATTGGGTCAATTTAGGTTGATTTTACTTACTTGTTATAAAAATCAAAGGATACTGCGTTGCCGTCTTCAAAAACAGTGAGGTTACGGAGGTATCCCAGCAGTGGTCCGCCCACCTGGGTCTTCTCCTTGTTAGTCGCTGCTGCATATGCAGTGAACCACGACCCTGTAATCTGCAAGGTTTTCATGAGAAATGTTACACCTCTTCTCCGCCCATTTCAGAAGGAAAACAAGGAACGGGTCTGATCTTGTGCACAAAACCAAAATTAACCCAGGCCCACAATGCAGCCATGAACCATAGCTCAGAGTGCCTCTTGAGAGAGCAACAACAGCACCACCCCAAACCAAGGAAATAAAATCCAAAGGAAGCAGAAGCAAAGCCATTGTCATGGAGTTGGCTCAGAAGCCTGACAATCACACGGGAGTCGCTGAGTCTCTTCACTGTGAGACAAACCCACAACTCAACCCACTGACAAGGAGGAGTGCTGACTCTCGACAACCCATTATAGGACCTCTGAGACGCTCCATCTTCATGGAAACAGACAGCCTCCCTTTCTCCCTGACACAAGCAGAGTGGGGAATCATGAAGAGCTGTCAGACAGCAGCATGGCTTTAGGGACACACTGATGGGTTGACCAAACTGCATATAGACTATGATACAAACTCAACTAGACAAACATTCACACACACACACACACACGCACACACACACACACACACACACACACTCACACTCCTTTTCAACTTCCACTTTATACCTAAGGTGACACCTAAGTCTCCAACTGAGGTTCTGATTCGGCATAAACCAGACCAAGGATCAGTGTCAAGAGAAGGGTTTTCATGTTGCAGGTGATCGTTGGTCCCTTCGTGACAGGCCTTTAGGTCAGAGGGCAGGTAAGACACCTGAACATGACCGCACCTTTATATCATTTCTGATGCAAGAAACTGATTGTCTTCAGTCAAAACGCCATGCCTAATAGAAAGTCTGAGTATCATATCCGACTTGGCAGGCGAGTCCTTCCTATGCCTTGAGGAGTTGCATTCATGAGACTAATCTTCAGAGATTAGAGACGGTTACGTGGAAATGGAAAATTGACTTTTCGGGCGACAGCAGGAAGAGGACACAATTGAAACCATGTGTCAAAAAGACTCACGGGCCACCCTCACCAGCCTGGTTATGTTTGGTTCCATTGTTACAGTCAGAGTTCCTCCATCTGCTGCAGCATCTTCCTTTTTTTAAATGACCCTAAATTTTACCCGGAACTATGTCCTTCTGTAGGGACTGGCTCCCCCTGAGAACATGGCTGACGTAACATGAGACCAAGTTTTACTCTCTGGGATTCAAAGGAGCATTGTGACCATACTTTTTCAAAATAGATGTACTTTCCTGGTCGTCCAGTGTTGTCTCGTTGACTGAGGTTGGGTGCATCAGCGCATTCCCTAGAATGAAGCGAGCTGCTCCATGCTTCCCAAAGTGGAAAGACCTCGCTTGGACTATCAGCTAAGTTACTGGGCAAACATGGAAGATGTCTTAGACTTGAACATGACTCACAGTACAGACACTCACTGTGTCAGGATTTCACTGGAACGTCTCAGAGTTTTCAAAATTCTGGTTTTACAGAGGTAATGTGTCTGGCCTCATTATGAATGGCTACGTGGGTGGACTTGAACACACAATCTCTAGACATGCACCCAAGAACCTGAAGTAGATCCCTAAAACTACCCTCCTATCATATTTTGGCTGTTGAGAAAGAAACACACGACGCTACCACCACCACCACCAGCGGCAACAACAATAGTAAAAGCAGATGGAAAGAATACACGGTTCTATACCGTAAAGAACCCGTCCTCAGTCCACCTTTTCAGGGGATTGTGTGGGAGCAAGAGCCAATGGTGCTGGAGGAAGAGGTTCAAGCTGCACTGAAAGAATAATGAAAACACCAGGAATTGATGGGACACCCTCTCACCTATTGTCAGGACATTTGGAAGACAAATACTTGGACAAAAAAACTGAAGGGACCCACATTTGTGTTCATTCCAAAGAAGAGTGACCCCAAACCTGCCCAAACTAGGGAACAATAGCACTGACATCACATGCAAGGTACACTTTGCTGACGAGGTGCAAACATCGGTTGCAGCAGCCAATTGACAGGGCGTTGCCAGAGGTTCAGGCTGAATTCAAAAAACAAAGTGAACAAGAGATATCAGGGTTGATGTCACATCAATCTTGACTCAACGCTGGAGGATCAGAAACGACTCTGCTTATGTTTTGTTGACTATGCAAAGGCACTGGACCATGGGGACCATCACAAAATATCAACAGGTGTGAGAAGCATGGGAATTCCAGAACATTCCATCGTGCTCCCACAGAGCTGCATATGGATCTGGAGGCAGTTGTGCAGACAGAGCAGGGACACAGTGCATGGTTTAAAATCAAGACAAGAGCAGCAAAGGTATATTCTTTCCCACTACTGGTTCAGTGTGTTTGCTGAAAATGTGTGTTTGTTTTCAGAAAATGGCTTCTATGAAGAAGACTGTGGCATCCAGATTGGAGCAAGGCTTGTTGACAACCTGCAATATGCAGACGACACCACCCTACTTCCTGAAAGTGAGGAGAACTTGAAGCACTTGCTGATGACAATCAAGGATTTCAGCCTTCCGTGTGGATGACAATTCAGTATGAAGAAAACCCAAACCCTCACAACTGGACTGCAAGGTAACGTTAAGATAAATGGAAACAATGTCGAGGTTGTAAATGACTTTGTCTTTCTTGGGGCCACCATCAAGGCTCCAGGAAGTAGCAGTCATGGGCTCAAAAGACGAGTTACACTAAGTAAATCTACACAAGACCACACAGATTATTGAAAAGCAATGCAGTTACTTTGAGGGCTAAGTTGTGCCTCACTCAAACCACGGTATTTCCAGTGGGCTCAGATGCATATGAAATCTGAATGATGGAAAAAGGCCACAGAAGTACTGGTGATGCATCTGGATGGTGATGGTGGACAAGACGATTGGGATTGCACGAAGAAAGCAATCTTTCTCAGAATCAGGATGAAACAGAGTGCTCTTGAGGGGCCAGGACGCCAAGACGTCACCTTAAATCCTTTGGAGGTATTGTCAGGACAACACAGTGCCTCCAGAAGGCCATCTTCCTTGGTGCCGTGGAGGGATGCTGAAGAGAAGGAAGGGCCTCATGGAGATGGAGTGACACCATTGCTTCAACGATGGGCGCAGGCAATAGCAGGAGGGTGAGGATGGAGCAGGGCCAGGCAGTGTTTCGTTCTGTTGTGCACAAGGTGGCTATGGATTGGAACTCACTGGATGACTTCACATCCACAAACACAACATGCCAGTAGAAGTCGATAATGAAAACAAGCCAGCTGTCCCAGACCTGGACGTGGCACAGAGCTACGCTGACCCTGTGAGGACAACAGGGCCCTGACCTAAGTGCATGGTCTGTTTGCGGGATTCACATGTGTGTGAAGGCTGAGCAATGACGACAGAAACTCGGAGCGGATGACTTTGAATTATGATGTAGGCAAGGAATAGGAACTACGCCAGGGACTCCCAACAAGGCGTCATGGTGATGCGGTGAGCACCACACTGGGCTGCCAGCCACAACCCACCAGCCCCTCCACTGTAAAGATTTACCGACTCAGAAACCCACAGGGCCAGTTGGACTCCTGTCCCGAGGCTCTCATGAGTGAGAATGGACCCCATGCCCAGTGAGTTTGCTTTAGAAAACATTTGAAGAACTGTGATAAAAATGAATGAAACTCTATTGTACGAAGATGTTTCATTGTGCACCTTAGACTCGAGGGTGCTGAGACATCAGCTTCTGCACATTGGATATGCTGTTTGGAGAAACCAGTCCCTGGACAAGACTAGAAGGTCTTCTGTTGGTGCAGTGGTTACGAGTGCATCTGCAATATGCACGGTCAGCAGTTTGAAACCACCAGGGGTCCTGGGGAGAAAAATGGGGCTATCTTCTCCCATGAAGAGTTAGCTCTCTCAGATCTGCACAGCGGCAGTTCTACCCTGTGTTTGAGCTTGCCGTGAGTCTGAGTGGACTCGATGGCAGTGAGTTAGAGTTACAGTCAGAGACAGAGTTAAAGTTAGAATCAGAGAGGGATCGCATGCTTGGTGAAGCAGAGGCCCCGGACACAACGCATTATCGTCAGGGACACAGAGACAGGCTCCAACTGTCTTGTAAGCAAGTGCTGGAGCGCGTCGGGTTTCTCTCCATTGTCCATTGGGTCTTGGTGCGATGGAGCCAACTGAACAACATGTAACCGCTAAAGATGGGGACTAAATCTTCATGGCACTACGATGTCTGTTGCTTATGAGCATCTAGCTTTTTATTATTATTATTATGGTCTATATTCCACTTCCCACACATCAGAAAAAGCTTATCATTGCCCCACCACCACTGTATGTTTCGGAAAGTCAAAACAAGATGATGCACAACAAAAGCAAACAAAGTCCTGTTCTCTCAGGACACATGGTTACATCCAGGAGGCAGACACAGCAGGACAGCTTCACCCGTGTGTTTCACCTCCATATTTCCATGCACATTTATTGTGTTTCTTAAGGTCTTACCCAGCAGGCCCCCTTAAAGCTGTGTTGTTCGAGGAAGGAGAGGTCTGCTCTTAGTGAATCCCAGTTAGATGCGTGAAGTATATGTGGTGTCCCCAGCTGTAACGTGTCCCAATCACACACCAGGATCCCAGCGACTGTCCTCTGTGTCTGGACATGACCTTTGAGGAAGGCTTGGCAGAAACCCAGGGTCTCCACCTTTCTTCCACAGCTGTGAGATCCATATCATTGCCTTCCGTACTTTCTGGTGTCTTTGCTTTCCCCTCAGCTGGGTTTTTGTTTGCTCCTCAGCTCTCTTTACCACAGACCTGTCTATATTTCAGTCACTATCAAGATGACTCAACCCAAGAGTTCTCCCCGACCCACAATGTGTCCATTAGGACTGTGCTCTGCAGAGTTATCAGTTGCTGACTTGGGGGCAAGTAGATGGACAGGCCTTTCTTCTTCAGGGTGGAATCAACCCTCTCCGCTCTCAGACAGTGGGCTAGATAATCATCCGGACCTCCAACAATCAAACTGAACCGTTGCCCATGGAGTTGAGGAAGACATGGTAGCCACAATGAAACTGTGTTCCAATGGCGGATTCTTCTGGGGTTGCATCACCTGGAATTTTTTTGATGGGTTCCTGGGTGGAGCTGAACCTCTAATCCTTGCATTGCTATCTGGACAGTATGCCCAGCAATTGTCCACCTATGCCTATCACCCTGGAAAAGTCTCCTGTAGGTCACAACTAAGAAGATTCTGCTTTCCCACCTGACAACGTCCCTACTCATTCCATCCAACACCAGGTCCCATATCTGGGTAATTTCCGTCCCGTTTGTAACCAACGTATTGATTAGGCAGCAACTCCCATCACGATGGCATCCTGGATGCCTCCAGGGATACAGCACTCTGTCTTGCAGACTTGCCGTGAGTTATGATCTGTGTGAAGACCCACGGATGTTTTCTCAGTTGTGCTTTCATAAGCGGCAGGTGGGGACTGTGAAAAAGAGGATTACCCAATTCCTTTGACTTTCTGTGACCTTTTCTAGTGTCCAGAAGCACTTCTGGAAGCATTCAGGACAAACAAGGAAACGGGCAGGTTGGACTGTGACACCCTAGCAAGAGTACTGAGGGCAGCTCCAGACACAGAAGTCCCTTGTTCTTCGACACTGTGGGCCTTGGGTTTTAGGTGCTTGCTTTTGTGTTCCTGTCTCAGGACTCTGTGCTTGTTCTCGGTCTCTGATTTCAGAGTATCTCTGCGTGTGTCTCAGTGCATGTGTGCTTGCGTTTCTGATAAGTGAGTATTTTCCACGGGTGGTGTCAACGAGTTTCAAAACATTCCTGTGATATAGTCCGTGGTCTATAAGTTCCATCTTTCCCGCACCCTTTTTTCCCCCAAGTTAGTTGTTTCTTTTGTATATAGTGATGGAAAAACTGGAAACTGTTCTCTCCATAATATGTGAAAGGCAGGTATGTTAGACCTCTTGATAAGCAACGACCCCACATTTCTAGTCCCCTGCTGTGATGTAGGGTGACCCCTCCTGTGTCACAGGACCGTCCCCATCTTGCTGGCCTGGCTCAGAAACCTTTAGACTCTGGTATGAGGGCTGGGTCTCACTCATAACCACCCCCGTAAGCTGGAAGGGACGCCTGTGTCTCCAGTGGTGTCTGAGTACCACCAGAGCATGGCTGCTGTGGGGCGTCCTGGGGAGGGTTCTGACTCACAGCCACCGCGTGTGAGACCGCAGGACCCCCCAACAAGGTGCCCAGCGCTGTCATCTGCAGATCAGATTGCCACAACTTTGTCCCTCTGAACATTGGTGGGAGCAAACTAATACCTTTCTGTTTGCAGTTGGCCGTTTAACCACTGCACCTACTGGGTTCCTCTGTGACGGCACAGGTTTGGTGATGACAGCAGAGTTTCAAGAATGAGAGGAAGCCTATTTTGGGTTGAGTGGTGGAAGGAGTCGGAGCATGCACGCAGAGTTCACTGTCAAGGTCGATTGTTCTCACCCTGGAATTAACATGAGTCCATTGCGAAGGAAATTTATTCAAAACAAAAGTGTATGATCTATTTGATAGGCAGGTTATGGTCTATGAAATGGGTTATTGTCATATTGTCAGTGGACAGAGATGGATGATTTTATAAATCAATAGTTAGATGGATACAGTGATAGATTAATGAAGCATGGATGGATGGATGGTTGGATCAATATATGTATGGATGAATGGATGTAAGATGTATGAATAGATGGGCTCACAAACAGATAGGTAGGTAGGTTGATAATGGATGAATATTTATTTGAAGCCTGGATGGGCAGATGAATGAATGGATGGATGTCGACAGGTAGAATCACTCAAATGGTCTTAACTCATGGTGCGACCATGTACAACAGAAGAGTGAGCTAGGATTTGGCCCTGCGCCATCGTCACGATTGATCGATAAAGTCAAGTCCATCCTTGCTGGAATTTTGCAAGTCCATCCCGCCCAGGGTTTCTCTCGAGATCACTGCGCCTCGACTTCATCCCAAAGAGGTCTTCCTCCAGCTCTCCACCACTCTTCATAAGGTGTCCAACGTCAGCCTGTGGGACAACGTTCTCTGGGAGGGCAAACAGTTCCCACTGACTGGTTTGCAGAAGGTGCTCAGAGGACCTTCCTATCTGCTCTGCCTCAACCTGGAAGGTCGGCTGCAACCTGCCCAACACGGTGGCCCTGCTGGGGTTGGAAATAACGATGGCAAATCTCTTGGCATGACAGCAGCAGGCAAGCCACCCCAGGAGGACACAGTGACAGATTGTGGAAGAAACATACACTTAAGAAAATTCTACAGCATGGAAGGCAATCGACTCCCAACTGAAAATTTCCTGGCTGTGTTGCTACTCTTCACCCTGATCTGTCCCTCGGTGCTTTGGGGCCTGTTGAATCTGTGTGCTCTCTATTGTGCACAGGATACACCACGGTGGCTTTGTAATGTCTATTCTCAACTCACTGTTGATGGACATCGGACTGAGACCTTGCCATGGGCCACAGTAGGAGGATTCTCAGAACTAGCAGACACTGTGGCTGAGACTCGGTGCCTTCTTTAGTTGCAACGATGAGTGGACTCAGCTGCTTAACTTAAGTTTCCTCGTTTAAGTACATTCACAGGCACCTCAGAAGAAATGCCTGGTGAGCTCCTTCCAAACAAAGCAGAGCAAAAAGCCACAGAACATCCTACGGAGTGCAGTTCTAGTGGTCACCGCTTGGGGCGCCAGCAGTGGGACTCAACTGCACTGCAAATGGCGTGGTATGATTCCACGCACAGGAGTCATAGGGTGTTACAGAGGAGTAACACTGAGACCAAAAGGTTGGGAGTTCCAGTCCACCCAGAGGCTCTGCAGAGGAAGGGGGGGGCAACCTACTTCAGGATGGAAATATAAAATAAAAACCAGCCATTGGAAACCTCATCCACTGCACTGAAACTCATGAAGAAACCCGGATGCTGAGTCATCTGGAAAAATACTGGTCTGCAGAGCTGACATCTGGACACGCATAGTGTGAAACTGACCTCACATTGAAGACAAAAAGCAAGGATGGGGAGATCCTCCCGGTTCTTTGGGGGTGCATTCGCATTAAGGAGCAGAGGCTGTTAGAATTCCAGACCTCTGCAGTGAAGATACTCACAACCAGTTCTGAACACTCCCTGTTGTGGGTTTTCTCCCACTAATGAAATCAGCCGGGATCCACGGGGAGTCCTCCAGGAGAAACAAACAAGTAATCACGGAATTTCTAAGTGTGTCTTCCCTTCCCAACACACTCTTTCTAAATGATTTTGTTCAATGGTGCGTTACTGAGAATACAAACAACAGAACGTACATAAACTCAGTGATTTCCTCCTTTAGAAACACTAAGGTTAAGGAAGTATCCATGAAGCGGCCCACCCACCTCAATCTTCATGTCACTCGCTGCTGCATACTTGTTGTACCATGTCCCTGTCATCTGCAAGGTGTTCATTAGAAATGCGTGTCCTCTAATCCACACACTTAAGAAAACAAGGAATGGGTCTGATCTTGTTGACAGATGCAAAATGAACCCACACCCACAATGCAGCCATCACCCGGAACTCAGAGTGCCTCTTGAGAGAGCAAGCACAGTGCCACCCAACACCACGGAAATAAAATCCAAAGGAAGCAGAAGTAAGTCATTGTCATGGAGTTGGCGCTGATGGCTGATGACCTCACGGGGGTCACCGAGTGTTGTCACTGTGAGACAAGCCCACAACCCAACCCACTGACACTGAGGAGCAGCTGACTCTCAGCAACCCATTATAGGACCTCTGAGACACCCCATCTTCATGGGAGCAGACAGCCTCTCTTTCTCCCTGAGACAAGCAGAGTGGGGAATTATGAGGAGCTGTCAGACAGCAGCATGGCTTTAGGGACACACAGAAGGGTTGACCAAACCGCATATAGACTCTGATACAAACTCATCTAGACGAACATTCACACACACACACACACACACACACACACACCCTCCTGTTCAAGTTCTGCCTTGTACCTCAGGTGACACCTCAGACTCAGACTGTGTTTCCGATTGGGCACAAACCAGACCAAGGACCACCATCAGGAGACGGGTCTTCATGCTGCAGGTGATCGTTGGTCCCTTCTTGACAGGAGCTCAGGTCAGATCGCAGGTGAGACGCTCTGAACATGACCGCACCTTTATATCATTTCTGATGCAAGGAACTGAATGTCGTCAGCCAGAAGGCAGTGCCTCACAGGCAGAGTCTTCATAACATCCGGCTTGGCAGGTGTCGTTTCCTTGCCTTAGGGATGTGCACTCATGAAACTCGTCTTCTGAGAAGGTTCAGGTCAGATGGGAAATGGACCTTGCGGGGGACAGCAGGACGAGGACATGATTGAAACAATGTGTCAAGGAGAGTCACGGGCCACCCTCACCATCGTGGTTATGTTTGATTCTGTTGTTACACTCACAGAGTTCCTCCATCTCCTGCAGGGTCCTCTTTTTAAATGGCCCTAAATATTACCATGAACTATGTCCTTCTGTAGGGACTGGTCTCCCCTGAGGACATGCCTGACATAGGTGAGACCAAGTTTCATTCTGTGGGCTTCTAATGCGCATTCTGACCATATTTCTTCCAAGACAGACATGTCTTCTGGTAGTCCATGTAAACTCAACTCCAGTGTTACCTCATTGACTCACCGCAGGTGGAGGGCATGAACTGAAATGCAGGGAGCTGCCCGTGGCTGTGAAGGCAGCCTTGACTTCAACAGCCCTCAAACGTTGGTCAAGAGTGCAGGAGACCTGCAAGTCCGACCCGCAGTGGCCCCTGACTGACAGGCTTTCAATGGCACTTCCGGCAGTTTCCAAATTTCTGCTTTGCCCGAGGTCAAGTGTCAGGTATCGCTCCGAAGGGGTATCTAAGCAGACATGAACCTACCACCTCTGGTTACCAGCCAAGGACCTGAAATCTGTTGTTCCAGGCCATCGGGTGGCTTCCAATGCTTAGCCGCCCTGTGCACCACGGAAGGCCACCCTGTCAGGTCCTGAGCCATCCTCACCATCGTTCCTCAACGTGAGCCCATTGTGGTAGCCACTGTGTCTGTCCGCTTCCTGTGCTGGGTTGGCTTGTTCACTGCAGGGCTGCTGGAGGCTGTCACTGGCAGTTGAAGCGCTGGGAGGTTCAAGGGGACAGCTTCCAGAGTAAAGACAGAGTGTGCAGGTGGATGCAGCTGTCCACTCCGTAGGGAGTAGCTGCTGAAAACCCCAAGCTCATCCCTATAAATGAACTCCTGCCACCTTCAAGGAAGAGCAACTGGACAGAAGCGGACAAGAGAGAGGTCAGGTGCCCAAGACTGCTGGAACATGGCATGGAGCTACTATGACCCTGTGAGGACAATAGGGCACCTGACCCAAGTACATGGTCTGTTCATGGGATTCACATGTGTGTGAAGGCTGAGCAATGACTATGGAAACCCAGAGAGGATGCCTATGAATTATGATGTAGGCAAGGAATAGGAACTACTCCAGGGACTCCCGTCAAGGAGTCATCATGGTGAGCACCACATTCGGCTGCTGGCCATAACCCACTAGCTTGTCCACTGGAGGTCGAGGCTATGTGCCCCAGAAAAGATTTACAGCCTCAGAAACCCACAGAGCCAGATGCACTCCTGTCGAGGCTCCACATGAGTCAGAATCGATACCATGGCCAGTGTGCTCCTCAGACGTGATGTTGGTGAGACTTGATGTCACGTGTTGTGCACATCCTCTTCTGGGAAACGAGCCAGGAGTCAGAATTTGGTCAGTGGCAGTGAGTTTGGCTTGGTAAGAGGGGGATAGCATGGTTCACAACGTAGAGGGTCGGTGAGAAAGAGAGGCTCATCCCTTCACACAGTGAGGTATCTTTGGGGCTACAGCGACAGGCTGACAGGTAACAAAGGGCTTCAATGATCTCACTGCACTTGGCAATGTGGTCCTGATCCTGCGCACACAGCTGGCTAGACGGCGCCCCACGTGGCAGATGGAAAAGATATCTTCACTGTTTCAGGTTGTCCGGGGCTTTGTGAAATCGAACTTCCATGCATAGTGTTAGCATTGACTTCATTCTTCTTCCAAACTGCCAGGAAAGTCAATTGGACACCCAAGGTCAGAAGGGCCACAAGGAAAAGACAAGCTACCCAGGGTGCAATGTAGCCTCGAGGAAACACTCAATTTTCCTATACTTCAGTGGTTCTCCACCTTCCTCATGCCACGACCCTTTCATACAGTTCCTCATGTGGTAGTGACCACCCAACCATTAAATGACCTTCGATGCTACTTCAACACTGTCATTTTGCTACTGTTATGAATCGGTGAACCCTGTAAAAGGGCTATTTGACACCCCCCCCTCCACAGCGGTTGTGACCAACAGGTTTCGAACCGCTGCTCTAGCTCTTTAATCCTTCTGTCCCACCCCAGTATCGTGACGCCAATTCTATCTCACAAATCTGGCTGGACCAGAACACATATACTGGTTCAGCAAAGAGCTCTCTGCTCTTTTCTTAACCACGCTCCTCTCCATATCCCAGTTAATGGTGCAGTTGATTCATGAAGTCCAGCCAAAGTGCCTCGGGGAAGCCTTGGGATCCGAAGGGTTTCCCTTCTGATCTGAAGGGTTATGGATCGCCAGCCATTTCTTCTTCAAGGGAGCCTTGAACCTCCAAGCTTTCAGTCAGCAGCTCAGCTAGGTTAACATGCTAGCCTGGGTACATAACAGAAACAAATCCACAGAAACTCTTATGTATAAGAAGGAGTTTTATATAAAGGGGAGGTGTACATTAAGAAATCATTCCAACCCAGTGCTGCCCAAGCCTATAGTTCCAACAGTAGCCCATATGTCCGACACCAATCTACAAAGTCCTCCTAACTCTCACAAAACACACACACGATGCCAACTGCAGAAGGAAAGCCGAATCAGTGAGTGTGTGAGCATATCAAGGCTGGCATGGGTCTCCACACGGCTGCTCCAGCACCCAGAGCTCCGTCAGGGTAGTTCCATGCAGCTTCTCCTCAGGGATGTCTTGCAGGAAGTGAGTCTTGCCAGATGAAGAATGGAACTGGCTAAGGCAGCTGCACCCCGGTCTGATCATCAGAGCAAGAGACCTGAGAACTAGAAAGGTGAGGCTCACCTAGCCATTTATCTCTCGGCTCTTCAATTACTCCCATGTGTTCATCAGCCAGGTGGACACAATAAATGTTAACGACCACAGTAACCCCTGTACCACCCCATAACCCAAGACAGATGGCATCCAGTTAATTAAGTCACGACTGCCCCAAGCGTGTGGAAAGTGTAGTGTTTCCGTGGCTGCTTAGGTGGGGTAGAATCTCCAAGTCTTTCTTCAGAGGGCTTCTGGGTGGGTGTGAACCTCCACTCATTCCCTTGTCATCAAACTAACCAATGTCTTGCCCATTCTCCTCTGTTCAACTCCCTACACAGCTTCCCATCATTCAGGATTGAGAAGGTCAGTTTCTCCCATCAGACAATTTCCCAACACCTGCCGTCCAGAACGAGGTAAATGTTGGGTGCGGGGGTCGGAGGGCACGGTTTCAGGAGGGTGGACATTCCAACGCACACTAGGAATCCAAAGCATGCATGGGGCCCTCCGTGGCCATCAGGTTTACAACATCGGACGTGTTACGGAACAATTCTCCTCCACCCTGTGTGGTGGCTATGAGGGAGAATCAGGCGCACGGGGACTCCTGGGGTTTTATTTATGACTCTACGGATTTATGAGGGGAGCTAGGAGGTTAACAGACAGTAACAATTCCGAAATTCTTTTGTCTGCAATGCCCCTTCTCCATCACTCTGGAGAGCACGCTCCTCGCGCTGCTCCTCAGCTTCTGGGCAGTGTGGTCCCTCAGCCTTGGCTGGCTCTGGGGACCAGGAAGCCTGTTCCTCCCAGTGTCACGGCTGCTCCACTGCTCTGTCTCATGGTCTTGGTGCCTTGGCCTCAGTCACCTCCCTTCAGAGTCAGGGGTCTTACAGGGGCTCCTGTGACAGCTCTTCTTTCTTGGCGGTCACGGGTTCTCTCTGTGGTTCTGAAATAACATTCTGAACCCTCACAGAGCCAAGGAGGCTCCACAGGATCTTTAAATCATTTAACTATAGCCAATTGACCCCTTCAGCTCCTACTTTCAGGGACACAGAAGGCATTCTTCTCCCTTTGTCTCCTAATTCTGGGTCCGTGCACATTTTGTTACAATATTTAACCTTTTCTCCAGCTGTTCTTTGAACTTCACTGTGCATGCATTCAAGTTGCTTTAGCTTTTGAATTTTATTAAAAGATCACTTTATTGAGGGCCGCACACACCTCTGATTACAATCCACACATCAATTGTATCAGGCATATGTGTACATAGGCTGCCAGCATTCTTTTCTAGACATTTACTTTCTATTGAACCCTCGGAATCAACTTCTCTTTTTCCCCCTCCCTCACCCCCACGCTCATGGCCCCTTGATACATGATAAATTCTTAATATTTTCATGTCTCACCATGACCTCGGTCTCCCTGCCCCCATGGTTTCTGTTGTTCTCTCCCCTAGAGGGTATGTGTGTGTAGTTATGTGTTGACCAATCTGATTGGTTCCCTCTTGCTCCCCTCCCTGCCTTCCCCCTACCCTTTTGGTATCGCTTTTCCCATTCCTGGTCCTGGATTTCCTACGTAGCATTGAAACAAACATGTAGAAGCAAGTGTCAGCATCTCTGCTGACATTCCATGTTGGTCTCTTCTCCCCCTACCCCCCCACTCTATTTTTAATGACCTTTACCTTTCTTCGAGTACAACAGGGCTTCGAAAATTCTGCAGAAAAAAACACAGAAAGAATAATTGTTTTCAAAAACTTTCTTATACTGTCCTTAATAACATTCACAGTCTGCCTTGTTGTCAGTCATTAGCGTTCAATGCAGCAAATCTATTCTATAAATGTCCTCTAAATTCTAGTGGGATAAATTCAAGGTACTTTTTGGGGGAGCTCTCTTGCGCTTTTAATATTTTTTTCAGCTTCACCCTGCACATGCTGATGAGTCATTAATGGCGTGTTCCACCTTTGGCCCATGCCCTTGTTGAGTGATGCGATGGAGTTTCTCCACGGTTTCTGCCCAGAAAATTCGATGCCTGTATCTTCCATCTTGTGAGGTCCAAGTGTACAACCACTGTCTACATTGTTGAAAAAGCTTTTGTGTGAGGGAATCACAATTTCCATCATGTCACCTCTGGTTTCATTTCTGTCACCAATGCCATATTCTCCAATTCCCAATCCTTCCTCTGTTTGCAACCTACGAGGGGGTACTCCCCCCCAAAAGTTTTAATTTTTCTTTTTACAAAACAATCTCATCACTTTCAACATCCTCTGCATTATGACTTACTGTCTTTCTCAATTCTGTGATTCCATACTTGGAAACCTTGTTCAGACTCACCTGTCTGTGTGGCTAAGAGCACCTCCTTGTTTTTTCCTTCACCTTTTCTACATATTCAAATTGCCATCCTCCCATGCCCGTTTTCATTCGCAGAAACAAACAATAAAAAGTCTCAAGGAGTGAGGTCCAAACCATGCTGCCGCCCACCCCCTGGAGTTTCCTTTTGTGTTTTCATAGGTTTGGGGGAAGGGAAGAAATAGCTTTAAAAATTCCCTGGACTTTCTACAATCTTCCCAGAACCTAGGAGCATTTCTGGAAACGTTTGGGTATCAGCAAACAAACACGTGGGCTGAACAAACAATGAAACCTTACCCAGACAGCGCCATGCCAACAACAGAGGAGCTCCGGGTCCTTGACACTGTGAACCTTAGGTTTTATTCTGTCTTATGCATCGATCGCTCTGTTTGGTATGTGTCTGTCATTTCATTGTGCATTTTACTAAAAAGAGGAAATTTTACCACACCAGTGGTTGAGGCAGCTTCAAAATGGTTGTGGCAAAAAATTTCCATGATCTACTAGCTCCGTCCCTCCAGAACTGTGGGAAGCACCCTTATTATTTATTTATTTATTTTTATTCACGAGCACAATGAAGTGCTTTTGAATTTTTATTCTTCTCAAAAAGAACTATAATTTATTATAGTACAAATTCCTTTTTAAAAATCATTTCATGGGGGCTTGTACAATTCTTATCACAATCCATCCATCCATTGTGTGAAGAGCATGTGCACATTTGTTGCCATCATCATTCTCAAAAAATTTGCCTTCTACTTGAGCCGTTAATATCTACTGCTCATTTTCCCCCTCGCTCCACACCTCGTGAACCCTTGATAATTCATAAATTATTATTACTTTGTCATATATTACACTGCCCGACATCTCCCCCGCCTTCTTCTCTGCTGTCCCTCCCCCAGGGGGGAGGCTATACGTAGATTCCTATAATCAGTTCCCCCTTCCTACCCGACATTCTCTCCACCCTCCAGGCATCGCCACTCACCTCTGGTCCTGAAGGAGTCATCTGTCCTGGATTCCCTGTGTTTCCAGTTTCTATCTGTACCTATGTATGTCCTCTGGTCTAGCCAGATTTGTAAGGTAGAATTGGGATCATGATAGTGGGGTGGAGGGAGTCTTTAAAAACTAGAGGAAAGTTCTATGTTTCATCGTTTTTACCCTGCACCCTGCCTGGCTCATCTCCTCCCCACCACCCTTCAGTAAGGGGTGTCCAGTTGGCTACCAATGGGCTTTCAGTCTTCCATGTGGGCTGTATTGCTTCTGAGCAAATGGCCACTTGTTTATCTTCGAGCCTTTTAGACCCCATACACTATGTCTTTTGATAGCTGGGCATCATCAGCTTTCTTTACCACATTTTCTTATGCACACATTTGTCTTCAGTGGTCGTATCAGGAAGGTGGGCACCCACTGATATGATTTTTAGTTCTTTGATGTCTGATAACTGGTCCCTTCTACACCTCGTGGTCAGCCAAGCTGGTGTGCTTCTTCCACGTGGGTCTTAATGCTTCTCAGTTAGATAGCCACTTATTTATCTTCAAGCCTTTAAGACCCCAGACGCTATATCTTTTGATAGCTGGGCACCATCAGCTTTCTTCATGTTTGCCCATGCCCACATTTTCATTCAGCAATCTTGTCGGGAAGGTGTGCATCCTGGAATTCCAATTTAATAGAACAACGTGTTCTTGCATTGAGGAAGTGCTTGAGTGGAGGCCCAATGTCCATCTACTGCCTTAGTACTCCACCTATAAATAAATGCACATACATGTTTCCATACACTCATATAAATATATTTACATATGTACATTCCAGTCTTTGGACCTCTATAAATACCCTTTGTCACCTAGTTCTTTCCTCTATTTCCTTTTACTTTCCTCTGTCCCACTGTCATGCTCAGTCTTCATTTGGGTTTCAGTTATTACTCTCGGTTACCTTGCCTTTGATGAATCCCTACCAGGCCTCTCACACCCTCCATGCTACTGATTTGGGATCACTTATTGCTCCCCTGTCCCTGGGTTGGTCAGCACCACCTCCTTTCCCCCTCCTCCCCCTCTCCCATATCCGCCCAGAACCATTGGTCCCGTTGTTTTCTCCTCCAGACTATTCGACCAGTCCATCTCATCTAGATAGATCTGTAGAGATAATAATATGCATCAAAACTCAAGTCATTGCAAGATAGGCAAAGAGAACACAGAGATGACAACAAAAAGGGAAACCAATTACCCATAGAAGAATAAATTAATTAAAAGAAAAACATTTTAAAAAGAAAGAAAAACCAATACATAAATAGATCAAGGTCTGATTTTTGATCTGTAGGAGTGTCCTTCAGTCAGGTCCAATGGGATAACATGCTTTTAGTGGTTTGCTTCAGTGTCACAGGGTCAGTCTGGGCCCGTCCCGGCCCTGAGTCTCCAGTGCTGTCCCCCTTAGGGCCCTGGGCCATCAATGGACGGTGTGTCTCGTGGTGGGATCAGCCTTATTGTCCACTCTGTCCATTGGCTGTTCAGAGTGGGGCTATCATCCTCCAGCCCTGATGGCCCAGGATGTGCTCCACTCTCTTCCTCCCTCTTCTTTGCTCCCATTTGCTCTCATCAAACATGACCCTCTCCCCTAGCTGCAGCTTCAGTGCCATCCTCTCAAGTGAATTCTTCTGGGGTGAGGGGCAGCTATCCACGAAGCTGGTATGGAGGCCGAGCCCTCAGTTTCTCCACTGGCTCCCCACTCCTTGCCGGCACAATGCATTCATCTGGCACTGGCTTTATATCTGGTCCCTCTTTCCCTGTGGAGACACAAACAATACCCTCCCCTTGGGTGGGTCAGTGCCCTATTCCCCCATCACACATCTGGTTTTTTTTCTGTCTTTCCCCTTTCATGTATCCCTGGATTTGGGCCAGAGCCCCTGCCATACTACCTGGACCTCACCCCTGGAGTGTTTGTATACAGTAGCTTTTCCCCTGTGCTCCTTTTCCACTTACCTTTCTGTTCTCTCTTTCTTATATAGAAATAAACGTACATCAGCAGAGTCATGTTATACTTCCCCTTTTGTGCTTGGCTCACTTCATTTAGGATAATTTCCTCCAGTTCTTCCCATGTGTCTATATGCTTCATGCGTTCATCTCTGCTTTTTAGTGATGCATAGTACTCCATTGTATGTATGAACAAGTTTTTTAATCCATTAATCTCCCAATTTTCGGGTCTGGCAGCAGGAGTTCCGGAGGGATGAGTCCTATATGGTCGCCATTTTCTCCCCTCCTCCTGGAGCACCCTTGTATTTTGGTCATCATCAACCTCCTGGCAGAGTTCCCACCCAAGGTGTTTGTTCCTGGTTACAGATGGATTGGCAGGGGATTGCCCCACTCCACCCCCACCCCCATGCTGCCCCGAATTCTCGGTGAGTCCAGCTCATGTTTCTTTTGAAGAGGGAATTGTAGATGAACAAGCCAGGAAGCAACGGTTGTCTAATATGGTCCCTGGGACTGCATGGAAGGAGGAAAAATGAAACATGGTACAGGCAGAGAAGTCAACCCTGAGTCTTGGGAATACAGTGGTCACGTGTGTACTTTCTACTCCTGTCAACAGTTGTAGCGTCGGAGCCTCACAGGGGGTTCTGTGAGTCAGCACTGACTCCATGGCAGTGTGTCTGGCTTTTCCTTTCTTTGCTTGGGGTGGTGGGTACCCTTTTGGTTGGGGAGAATGTGCATGTAGAGAGGAGTCCTGGAGGGTGAGTCCCCTAGGTTGAAAGGCACTCAGCACCCACACTGACAGCAGTCATGTGTTGGAACACACCATCAGGGGGCTTGAAGATGTTTCAGGACCAGGACATGTGGCCTTCTGGTGTGCCCGGTAATGAGACACATCTGGGTGGAGTCAATGAAAACCAGCAGTGGCACCAGCACTCGCTAAAGATGAATGGAATGTGTGGCTCTTTTACGCCCTGGGTGCTGCTGTACCTTCCTGATACACTGCTAGTTCCTGTTCCTGCGACACCCAGGCTAAGGCTTCATGGCATCCAGGTGTCTTCACCACACGGTGGGCCAACACTTGGATCCTCACCCAAATGTCAGTGATTCACACCCACAGGGAGAGCAACCTGCCAACACCAGGAGGATGTCTTTGGAGACCCTGTGAGGCAGTTCTCCTCTGTCCTATGGGATTGCCATGACAGTGGGTTTGATCTGGTTTGTTGAGGTGGGAATTATGCTACTGGGACTTCCGATTTCAAAGTGTCTCATGGTAAAACATTCCCAGGCCAGTGTTTTTCATGCTCAGTGATCCTATCAGCACACCTGGCTGCGGTCTAGTCATGGTTTTCTCTCTTGCCTCTACTGCCCATTAGTATTTCTGTGTCTTGACAAGAAGGAGACCATTGGCATTGCAGTTGGAGTCGCTGCCTGCGCGCACCTGAAGTTCTGTGGTTTGAACCTGTCGGTGTCTGTAAGAATTCACCCTAACCGCTTTAGCGTGCAATTTCTCAAGATCGTCATGGGATTGGCCAACATGTCAGTGGACTCCTACAAAACCACTAAGTCGTCCTCTGAGAGACCGAGCAGTGCCAACCCATCAGGACACTTATGAGAATGGGATGGGCAGTCAGGACAAACAGGACGACCTTCAAATACTTAATGGAGGTCGAGTGTAAGCACGCACCTAATGTCGTCACAAAGAGGGCACTCATCAGCTCCTGGTCATTCTCACTCCCCTCCCTCGTCTGTAAGATGCAACCCATCGTTGATAGGAGCCTTGAAGTTGGCTTCTTGGGGTCTCAGACTGCCGCCATCTCAGAAGACCAGCATCCGAATCAAGGGCTAGGGAACAGGTCCAATCCCTGTCGCTGGCCTTTGGACTATGCAGTGCCAGGCTGCAGGGGTCCACACCCATCGGAAACTCTGTGGGGGGAATCACGTGGCATTGAGTTTCCATCAAGATCACTGACCAGGAAACCTGTGGGGACAGCTGTCCTCTCGGGACAAGCTCCACCACGAGTCTATATCAACTCAACAGCAATGCACTTTTCTTACTCTTGTTCGGTAATTACAAAAAAAAAATTCTTTTGACTTTCCATAACCTTTCTAGTACCTGGAAAGCCTTCGGGAGCTTTTGGAGATCTACAAACAAAGACAGGACTGAACTAGATATGCCATCTTACTTACAGAGGAAGGGCAGCTTCCAGAAACAAAGCAGCCGTTGTCTTCCCCTCTGCTTACCTTCTGGTTCAGGCGCTTGTGTCCACATTTCTGATGGATGCGTCTGCACCAGTTCTTTGTCCTCAGTTTCAGGGTGTCACTGCTCTACTAAAAAGTGGACCTTTGCCAAATGCTTGGCTTCTAACCCAGATAATGGTGGGGGGGAGCTCAGGGGACAACCCGCCTGGGAGAGAATGACCATGACATCTCCTTTCGAAATGATTGACAGCCCTGGGACTCTGGAGCCGTTCTCCTCTGTCCTGCCGTGCCCTTCCGACTTGGAGTCCCCAAGGCACAGGGCTGAGAGAGGTTTGTTTTCTAAACGTTTTGTTAGGGGCTCATACAACTCTTATCACAATCCACATAAACATCAATTGTGTAAAGCACACCTGTATATTAATTGCCCTCATCATTTTCAAAGCACCTGCTCTCCAGATAAGCCCTCTGCATCAGGTCCTCTTTTTTCCCCCCTCCCTCCCCGGTTTCTCCAACCCCCCAAGTCCTTGATATTTTATAAATTATTGTCATATCTTTCCCTGATGTCTCCCTTCTCCCCCTTTTCTCTTGCCCATCCCCCAGGGAGGAGGTCACAGGTAGATCCTTGTAATCGGTTCTCTTTCCAACCCACTCTCTTTACCTTCCTAGTTTTGCCACTCACATCCCTGGTCCGGAAGGTATCATCCGCCCTGGATTCCCTGTGCCTCCAGCTCCTATCTGCACCAGTGTACAACCTCTGCTCTACCCAGACTTGCAAGGTAGAATTCGGATCATGGTAGTGGGGAGCGGGGGGCAGAGGAAGCATTTAGGACCTAGAAGAAAGCTGTATTCTTCATCGGTGCTACATCGCACCCTGACTGACTCATCTCCCCTAGATCCCCCTGCAAGTGGATCTCCAGTGGCCGACAAATGGGCTTTGGGTCTCCACTCTGCACTTCCCCCTTCATTAACTACAGTAAGATTTTTTTGTACTGATGATGCCTGATACCTGAACCCTCTGACACCTCATGATCGCACAGGCTGGTGTGCTTCTTCCGTGTGGGCTTTGTTGCTTCTCAGCCAGATGGCTGCTTGTTTACCCTGAAGATGTTTAGATCACAGACACTATCTCTTCTGATAGCCAGGCACAATCAGCTTTCTTCACATTTGCTTATGCACACATTTGTCCTCTGCGATCATATCCGGGAGGTGAGCACCCAATGATATGATTTTTTTGTTCTTTGATGCCTGATAACTGATCCCTTCGGAACCCATGATCACACAGGCTGGTGTGTTCTTCCATGTGGACTTTGTTGCTTCTGAGCTAGATGGCCTCTTGTTTATCTTCAAGCCTTTAAGACCCCAGATGCTATTTCTTTAGATAGCCGGGCACCATCAGCTTTCTTCACCACATTTGCTTGTTCACCCGCTTTGGCTACAGCAGTTCTGTCGGGAGGGTGAGCATCATAGAATGCCAATTTAATAGAGGACAGTATTCTTGCATTGAGGGAGTACTTGAGTAGAGGCCCAATATCCTTCCGCCACCATAATATTAAACCTATAGATATAGGCACATACATCTATTTCCGAGTTTTGAGGTTTTTTGGCTTCAGTTCCTGTCTCAGAGACTCACATCATCGATTGGTGTTGAACCCACAGTAGAGGATTATCCATTCTCCCACACCATTTCTGGGTTCCTCGAGCGAGGGTGGCATGACAGCAGGATGGTTACTTACGACACTCTGAGGGGTCGTACACTGCTCTTCTCTCATGTCCTGCACGTGATCATGAAGACGGTGCTTCTAAGGGATTTGCAGGCAGACACCTGATCACTAAACCACACCCCTGAACAATAGAATGGCTCCCCATGATGGTTTAGACACCTCACCTCCTGTCTCCTTTCTCCTCTGTCAATTCACTCTCCAGCCTGATACAAACTTGGCTCAAAGAGGTCATCCATTTGAGGACAGACAGACAGACATTTCTCCATAACTTGATTGCAAGTGGGCATTTGTTGGGGGTCAAAGCTCACCGCTTATCTGCAGTGTCAGAGAAGAACAATACACCTGGGAGCTCCATTTGTTTACTTTTATGCTTGCATTTACTTATTTTATTTTTAAACATTTTACTATGGGATTTGACAGCTCTGGCAACAATCCAAACATTAATTTTATCGAGCACATTTGTACATAAATAGACATTTATTTTCTTATTTTTTTTAACAATTTATTGGGGCTGATACAATTCTTTTCACAGTTCATACATATACATACATCAATTGTATAAAGCACATCTGTACAGTCTTTGCCCTAATCATTTTTTTCTCTTTTCTTCTTTTACATTTTATTAGGGACTCATACAACTCTTACCACAATCCATACATATACATACATCAATTGTATAAAGCACATCCATACATTCCCTGCCCCAATCATTCTCAAGGCATTTGCTCTCCACTTAAGCCCCTTGCATCAGGTCCTCTTTTTTTCCCCCCCTCCCTCCCCTTTCCCCACTCCCTCATATGCCCTTGGTAATTTATACCTCGTTATTTTGTCATATCTTGCCCTATTCGGGGTCTCCCTTCCCCCCTTCTCTGCTGTCCCTCTCCCAGGGAAGAGGTCACATGTGGGTCCTTGTAATCAGTTCCCCCTTTCCAACCCACTCACCCTCCACTCTCCCAGCATCGTCCCTCACACCCTTGGTCCTGAAGGTATCGTCCACCCTGGATTCCCTGTGCCTCCAGCCCTCATATGTACCAGTGTACAGCCTCTGCCCTATCCAGCCCTGCAAGGTAGGATTCGGATCATGGTAGTTGGGGGGAGGAAGCATCCAAGAGCTGGGGGAAAGCTGTGTTCTTCATCGATATTTATTTTCTATTGAGATTTTGGTGTCAGCTTCTCCCTTCCACCACCCTTGTGGCCCCTGGATAAATAATAAATTATTACTATTTTCATACTTTATACGGACTACCATCTACCTCCCCTATAGTTTATGGCATGGATCCTCTGGGGGGTAAGTGGGGAGTGCAGGGATGCCGGTCTGTATTGATCCAGGAGCTGTTTCTTTCATCGTCTGTAAGTCTTCAGACACCACAGAAGGTGAGAGTGGAAACTGAGAAAGTCCCGTGGAGAACAGAACCTGTCTCCTTAGAGCAGCGGTTCTGAGCCTGTGGACCGAGAGCCCTCCATGGGTCAAACGACCCTTTCACAGGGGTCACGCCTGATTCATCACAGGGGCAAAATGACAGAGATAGAGTAGCAATGAAAATAACTTTAGGGTTGGCGGGGGGTGGAGGGGTCCCCACCACGCGGCAATGTAGCAAATGGTCGCTGCATTAGGAAGGTAGAGAACCCATAAGATGGACTGACAGTGCCTGCAACTCTGGACTAACATGAAGAACTAGCCGTGTGAATGGCACAGGACCAGTGCTGCTGCCTTCTCTTACGCACAGAATCACTGTGGGTCGGAACCGACTGACGGTCCCGAACAACATCTGTATGACAATGGATTGTGGGCCATGGTCACAGGACCAAAGGTAATAACTTATTCCAGTGGCTGAATAACTCTTGTCTGGAAGCCAAAGAAACACAAGGGACTCATATCTCCATATGAAGCCATGTTGTAGGAGCTTTACACAGGGAAGACATCTCGGGTTCTGCCTCAATGGCTCAGAGGAGACACTGAGAAGACAGTGACAAGTGCAGGATCTCCTTCCCACCAGAGCTCAGACACACAGACAACACTGCAGATCCCACAGAGGGACGCCAAGACGATGACCACGAGCAAGTCCCTCACTGGCTTTGAGGCAAAAGTGACCCCAAAGACCAGGGTTTTCCTCCTCAGAGTCGGCACTTCGATCACTCGATCTCTCTCAGGATTCACGGAACAGACATTGCTGCCCTTTCACAAGAAACCTGGGGGAACAGATCTTGAGCTAAAAGGGTTTTTGTTTTGTTTTGCTAGAGAAATAGAGTGGAAAAAATGAACTGCAAACAGTCTACATGTCCTTAAAGAATTGCCAACCAGGATGTTTACTATTGCTGTTTCCAGAAGATGGCTTCGGGAACCACATGACAAATAGCCACATGGAAACACAGGAGGCATAATAGGAGGGAAGAATACGCAACCTCTACAGCAGGTTACCTTCTACTGGCTCTTCAGAAGGCAAGTGAACAACACAGCAAGATGAAGACTCTACTCCTGATGCTGGGACTCGCCCTCACCTGTGCTGCCCTGGACACTCTGCCTAAAGAAAAACTCTCAGTGGTAATGAGGAAATCCCAGCACTGGGGGTTCTTCTTTTGTGCACGTGCATGTAGCTTTGAGGGATTGTATTGGTGTTTCCAAATGTGTGCACCTGGGTCTACACCTGTAAGTCCCCAAAGCACAGTCTTTTGATTTATTGGGTAATGATAAGTTTCTAAGACCAAGCCCCACAAGAGAATGCTGATGCAGGACACCTTGATGCCTTGCTCGGCAGAAATATGCTCCATATGGTTTTGCGTGGCTGGTTTTTCAGAAGTAGGTAACTGGAACTTTCTGGTGGGGTCTCTTCTGGGTAGAGTCTGTCCGGCAACTCTCTGGTTTGAATGGAGTGCTGAAACACGGACACCATGAGCAACATGCTGCGTTTCTACTTTCTCCCTCTGTACTTCACATGAAATAACAGAGTGGATGTGAGTTGGGACCGCAAACAACATCAAGGGCATGCTGCATTTCTACCTGTCTCCCTCTGTACTTGCCCTAGAAATACACACTGGATGTCAGGTGGAAATAGTAGATGATGGCACCGTGTAAACTCCTGCAGGGATTTCTCACTTACATTTCCTATCTTGCCATTGTGTTTGATGTTATTGTTGTTAAATGCTTTTTATCTTAAACACCTGCACTTCTGTTCTTATGCAACTGTGTGGCATTCTTCTTGAAGACGTTCAAGAAAAAGACAGTCCCGTGCCAATATTTCTCACAAATGTTACTTTTAGATCAGAGAAAATTATAAACCACTCTACATTGCCTCCACCAACCCAAACAAGACAAAGGACGGTGGAGATTCCAGTGTTTTCATCCGTGAGGTTGTGCGTCTCCCACTTGTTGGACTCATCAGATTTGGGTTCTATATCAAGTAAGTAGACATTTCATGGAATGAAAATGAACACAGCAATCTGTCTACCAAGGGAGAATCCACCTTCCTTGGTTGCAGAAAAGTATCAGGGCTCTGGGTGGTGGGATTTAAACAGTCTCTAGAGGTGGAGATTTAGCAGCCAAAGTCTGGTATATGAAACCCAGGATTGCTGTATGTAGAGAGACAGCAAGTAGAATTTCAGTTTTGGGAGGAGGGGTTTATAGTACTGGTGGTGGTCAGGAGAAATGAAGATGAAATCTTGCAGTCCATGTAGAGAGTGTTTGGAAATGGATCGTGGGAGCAATTGTCCAAATCTGATTGACATGGTAGAACTATGGAATGCTACGGTGCGTGCATTAAATTAAAAAGTAATAGAGAGCCACACCTCCAAGGAAGCATCATCTGGCTGTGACCTGCTTCACAGCAGGAATTCCACCTTGGATGTCACATGTTCATGTTGACGTTAAAATCACATAAGCACATCGTGGAAACGCTTTCATTTCCCAAAGGGTAACTGATAATGTGATTGGCATTTTGCACGCTTTTGGTAAAAACTCAAGTCAGGAAGAAAGAAGTAGAAATATTTTTGGCTCCTTTGGAATCCTCATTTAGAACCAGAAACAGATGTTGGAATATGGTTGGGGTTTCTAAAGGAAAGTTAAGATGAGGGGCAGAGAGGGCAGTGATGTTTGGGGATTGTGGCAGTCTGGGAAGAATGAGCGGATTATACCTGGGATACCACAGGTATGGAATGTTTTTGGAGGAGGAAATGAGTTTTCAAGTTAGGGAGCAAGAAGAGGGGAAAGAAGGATTGTGTTCTGAATTACTCAGGTATTTTAAAAAGAAATACTTAACACTTCAGTGTTCAAGAAATGTGGAGGTTCCAGGGCGCTGAATACAGGAAGCAGGGTGATGGCATCATAAGGTCAGAGTTCTCAGAAAGGAGGAGGAAGCGATAACGCTGAAGACGATTTTCTGCTGTGGATATGGTTTGAACTCAGCATCTCCAGACCACCAACAGGTGCCAATGGAAGTTGGCAGTCGGCTACATTCTGTGCTTCCTTCTGATCATGCACCTTCTGGGAACTCTTGGGCACAGGATGCATTCAAATACCCAATAACAGACAGTTTTTGAAATTCTGTAAGTAAACAATAACGAGTTCTTAAATCTGACATAGAAAAGAGATCTAAAGAGAAAAGATTTTGGACCTGTGTTGGGGGTATATAACGAGCTAGGTTTTCAATTTGACATTAACTCCTAAAATATTTGAGTGCAAAACTTTGTCTTTATCTTTCTTTGTATCTCTTCCTCTTTGTGTGAATCACGCGCACATGCAAGCACACGCAAGCACACACACACACACACAGATTTTGAATGATGAAAGGAAGCAGCATTGAAAACATCATGAACAAAGGTGCTGTGACAATGGGTAAGGTGCCTATGGTTCCACATATAGGCAAGTGTCACAGAACCTTCCAGCAGAATAACCATATGTTGCCAGCCATTCCTTTTGCTTAAATTAGAAAAAAATGAACAGGGTATCATTTTCCTTATCATGTTGAGAATGCATGCTTCCTACTGTTTTTAACTCCTCCGTACATGTGGACACATGCTTTCAAGCAACTTTACCGAGATTCAATTTTCTTCCCATGAGAAGAATTGTCCTTCTGAGGTTCACATTTCAGTGGTGACAAATGTCTGTGCCCCTGTAAGCAAGATCGCACTGAAAACGCATCAGTGTGTCTGTAGCCCAGAGAGGAAGGTGGTGCTCTTTCTGACTAACACCCATCCTTGGAGTCACTGGTGACTGTGATCAGGGTGTGACTCCGCGGTTCTACAGTTGTCACATGATGAACAGGCCCGCAGAGTCACACCTTGTGTGATTTCACTCAGTCTTACTGCATTTCACCAGTTGCATTATATTGCAAATGGAAGGTCTTTGGAAACTGCCTCGAGTAAAGTGTACACATGCTGTTTTGTAGACAAGGGGGCTATGCGGACATTGTTGATGCATGCAAGGCCAGACATGAAATCCTAGTCATCCAGTTATGTATTGAATGATTTTATTACATTTACCAATTCAATTGATAATTTTTTTCTGTTCTAGCTTTAAAGAACTATGCCTTCCCTATTATGAATATGTATCGAGAAAAGGAAGCAATGAATTTGTTAATATTGGTAAGTACCATAGTGTTCCCTGGGATAGGCGCTTGTTGAGATTCAATTGAGGGCCAAACTTTCTCACATGGAATCTGGAGATACAAATTTTGCTTCTGCTAACCATCAGAGGTAAAACCAAGTAGAATCCCCTGAATTTTCAAAGCATTTTAATTTGTTATGCAAGGAGATAAATGATATTACATTAAAAGCCCCTTGAAACTTTGAATATAACCAGGAGAAACTAAAGACAAATGTTTAGAATATTTCTTGTCAGTCATGGGTAGATAGCAAGGTTCTGTGCCCGTTAAAAATAACCTAAGGACTAAAGTCTGATGGATACAGTTTGAGTATCGATACGAAGGCCATCTTGTCAAGAGCAGAGATTTCTAAAGCAATCCCAGCCAATCATTTAACGTATAAGTTGATTCCCATACGACGTGGAATCTATGTCATTCTCCATTGCCCTTTCTCCAAGTCAGATATCGTTAAAAATCAGGCGTTGGTTGAGATTTCTTCCCCTCATTTTGTCTGTTTGTTTGATTATTTTTGCTTAATGTTTTAATGGTCATGAAGAACATTATGCATTTTCAATGGCTCAGACTCTAAATTTTTGATGAAAGTTGAGTAGCAGCTCTGTGAAATGGAAATAAGCGAACAATGAAATTATGTGCCCCAGTGGTTGCCTTACAAATCAATTTTAGCTCCTCTGTGTAACTGTTATCTCTTATATAAGCTCTCACTGAAATATTCAACAGCCACTGTGTATCAATCTACAGATCAGCCCATCAACAGGAAACCAACCTACTGCCATTGAGTCATCTCTGACTGATAGTGACCCTGTATAAGATATCAGAGTCTTTGTAAATCTTTCTAAGAGCAGACAGCCTCATTGTTCTCATGAGTGCCTGAGTGGCTAGAACCACCAACCTTGCCATTCAGAGTACAAGGCTCACTTAGCATCACCATCTTGGCTCCTCAGACACTGATGTGCTTATCAATAAATGTACATGAGGCGGCTTTAAAAAGTTGGCAGAGGAAAAGTCCATGAGATTTCGATTTCATTTTTTTTTCAATGTCTTTTCAAGTCCCTTCCTCAATGTGGTGGTGGTAGTTCGGCTTCACTAAGTTCATTCTGATTCTTCATGACACCACTGTGTGACACGGTGGGAATGCCCCTAGGTTTGTAGAGACCGTCCCTTTTTGTGCTTAGTCCTAGCAATGCCAGAAACAATATAGGTATATTTCTTGCTCATTTATTTATTTTCCTCGCAGGTCCTCTCAAAAATAGTGTGAAATATATGCATGTCCTAGAAGATGCTTTGATAATAGTGCACAAAAGGGTAGATGAATTTGGAGGATATACCAAAGAGGCTGAACTTCTGGGTAAGTAACAGCTTCACCCCGGAAAGGAGGAAACAACGTCCCCCTTATCAAGGATTGTAGTCACAAACTGCAGGGTGCAACATCACATGATCTTTCATGCATAAGGATCCCACTTGAGTTCCCAACCTCTTTGCCGACTCACATGTTCCAGTTTCACTGACCTTACGGTGGTTTTCGGAAGAGGATGTTTTGGAAGTTGATCACCAGGCCTCTGTGCCAGGACCCCTCTGGGAGCACTGAACCACCAACGGTCCTGATGGCATCCACGTGGATTGTCCATTTGCTCAACTTTGATTCAAAAAGCATTCCAATTCCCATGGTGTCAACTGCAGCCCCAGGTCCCGTCGTGAGGGCCAGGGAGAACTGTGACCCTTAGGACGTTCCAGAATGCACGACCTTTCAGCAGCAGAAAGTCAAGCCATTAGCCCAAGGCGTCCCCAGCTAACATCCACAACAACCACCAAAAGCAGACCCACTGCCATTGTCATGAGGTCGATTCCACCTCACAGCAGCCAGATGGACATAGCACCTTAACCATTTACATGATCCAGGGATTATGTGGACACACCAAAGGTTGTGTTTTACTGTAGCCCCCGAAAGCCTGCCATATCAGTGTAGTCACAATGTCTCATGGAAACTTCCCACTCTCTATATACCGATTTTCAGCAAGAAGCACTTCTGTGCCCCAGGAAGACTTTGACACCTTCTTGGATGTTGTCAGAGAAGAGCAGATTCCTGAGGAAAACCTGGTTGATGTCATCGACCGAGGTAACTCAGCCACACTTTTCCCTGCGTTTCTAATTGACCTGGCAGATACGCACAATTTCAGGTAACACATCAATCTCACTTACATCCTCTCTTTGTAAATCATTTGTTATGAGCTCCAGTGTTTACACAAAATCCTCAGTGTCATTAGTTTCGGGTGCTGACCTTTTTCACTCGTCTTTTTTGTTCTTTTTCTCAGACAATTGTCCTAAGAATTTTCCAAAGTTGCCAGGAACCCTTTCTATAACACAGAAATCTTGAGGGTAAGTGTCCATCCCTGTCCTTCCCATCCAGGTAAGGATCTCCCACAGGGATTTCACATGGGCTGTAGGTGCGGAGGTGGGTAAGGGTCAGGTTGCTAGGCAGAAGATTAGCACTTGGCAACCGTGACCTGCTCCATGGGAGGAGGGGGAGGTTGCTGCTCCCACAGAGTTCCAGCCTCAGAGACCCACAGTGGAGGCTCCAGTCTGGCCTGTAGGTTCCTGGAGGAGTCAGCACCAATTGGATGACAGAGGGTATTGTCTGGGGTTTGGTAATCCTTCTTCAGTAACTGCTTGATTCTTGATTCTCCAAAAGTACGCCCTCAGATGACATTTCCTGATTTATGGTCCCGTGCCATCGATTCAATCCGGAATCGTGTTATTGTTGTGGATAGAAGCCGTCACGTTGTCCCTGACTTACCGTGACACAATGCACAGCACAAGGACACACTGACCAGTTCTGTACCGTCCTCACGATTGCATTTTTTAAAGTCTGAGCCCATCGTTGCAGCTACTTTGTCATTCTTTCTGGTGCACGGTCCTCTTTTATTCTGACCCTCTACTTTGTCAGGCAGGAAGTCCTTCCCCTGAAAATGATCCGTCTGCAGAACACATCACAGCAGCCCTAGAGCGGGTTTCCACAGGGTAAATCTTCAGGGCAACAGACAGTCTCTTTTTGATCTCGAAACAGCTGGTGTGTGTGAATCCTGAGTCTTGCACTGAGTTGCCAAACGACTCTCCCCAGCTCAACTCCACTTTCTGTCTATAACTTGTTGCTGTGAATTCTATTACAAACCTACGGACCCCGAAAAATATATGTAAAAATGCCTGAAAACCTCTCTTTTTCGGCTTACATAAGCTGTGTCCCATCTCTCTTACAGAGGGACTGGTTGGTTCAGTAGCTGACACTATCCAAGTACCACCAGGATCTCTTCTTCTATTTTGTTTCCCTTAAAAAAACACCCAGAACATAAACATAAACATAGTTTTTTAGGTCATGACATTTTAGGTCAGGGCGTTAGGTTCATTCCCAAGGCCAAGACTTCTGGAATCATGAAATCCCTGCGTCCACCATCTCCACAGCCTTGAATCATTCCATGTGGACATTCACCTGTCTTAGAGACAGACTTTATTAATTTCCAAGTGAGAAAGTATCAAACTCTTCTACCTGACAGATATCCAACTCTAGACACCTGACTACTCTTAAGACTCTTTTAAGATCAGCCTGACTCAACACCCTGCCCTGGTTTTTCTCCCCACACAAGGTACCTACATGGAGGCCACAGGCCTCACCTTCCCCGTGGAATCAGAATCATCAGTAGAAAGAGCTCCCACTGAGTTCCTCTGCAGCTCATCTTCTTCTCAAAGAAGACAGGTTCCCTCCCCCACCTCATCTTTCTCAGTGTCCCCTCCTCTCTGTGTGGTGTCCCTAGGTAATTCAATTTTCAAATAAAATTATTTGCTGTGTACAGAGTTCCTGTGTGTCCTTGCAGAGAAGGGATTCAACTTGAGGCTCAGTAGATGTTCACTTTCAATAGAATTCTCCAGGCAGGCATGTATGTCTGTGGTGTAATGAGGGGCCCATGGGAGACAAGGTTGGATTGAGATGGAGAAAGAATTCAGAGAACCAGCCAGCTCAATGGGCTGAAGGGTCTAAACCAGCCTTGGGCAATATTTATTGTACAGATGTGAGGCTGTACACAGCTGTCTCCTAAATCTCAATAGAGTAACATATTCATCAACGGGTGTTAAACACCTAGCCTACTGATCAGAGTTAATTACAGAGCAGCCTGACAGTTCTCGCTGTAATAAGATTCCCTCTCTGCTTTTAACAGCTCTCATGTATGAGATCATGTATGAGGATCAGTAGGGATCAATGGTGAGCCAACATCAAAGGCCTCAGTCCAAACCAGAACTCAACACCCATTGCCTTCTAGCTAATTCTGACTCTCAGGAACACCCTGGGACAAAGATGACGTGTCCATGAGGGTGGGAAACTCATCCAATCATTACATGAGCAAGAGAAAGTGTCGGTTTGGAAATCGCTGATTTTGTCCCTAAAAAGACTACATTACGTTTGCAAGTGATATGTTCCTAGACATTGAACCTTGTCAATGACTCAACAGGAAAGCCAATGAAACCAATAGAAGGATCCAGCAAACCAGAGGACACAGAGTCAACCTTCAAAAAACAGTTGGACGCCTTGACACCACAGGTCTGCAGTGAGCACCTGGAGAGCCACGTGGGGACCTTTGGACCCTGCGTGTGGCTGTGAAGTACAAATGAAAGACATCAAAGGGTATTAGTCACATAATAGTGATTTCATTTGTTTGTAAAAAGACATTTATGATCATTGTCAAATTGTTGGAAGGGACACACTTGACTCTTCCATCTACAAAGTTTCCCAAACCGACTCTCTACCAGAAGAGGATGCTGGGGGAACGAATTTCAGGACTGGGATACCATTTATCGTAGCTACACAAAGATGAAGTGTGGAGAACCTAATCTTAAAATCTAATTAAACTCACTATCATTTAATTGATTCTGACTTGTGGTGATCCTATAGGGGAGGCAGAAAGGCCTGCTGAGGGCTTCTGAGATGGTTATTTTTTACTGAAGTAGATACTTCATCTTTGGCCGTGGAGCAGCAGGTGATTACCAACTGTTGACCATACAGTTAGCACTAACGCACTAGGACTCCAGACATAAATCTCTTGGGAGATTCAAAGAATATATAATATATGTAATTAACAATGTCTTTTAATTAAACATTATTTAAGTAATATTAATCAATAATAATCGATTGATAATATACTTAACATGATGTATACCATATATGTTAAAGCATGTATATACAGATGACAGTAATAAATTGACCAAACTACTGGAAGGAAATAGGAAAATATCAACTGTATTCAAATAGACTTCTAGATACAAGGCAATCCGACTCTTATTTTAAAGAGATGGGAAATAATGAACCATCAACTTCAGATGGAAAGTAAAGAGACCCTGGCTACAAAAACACTAACACAGTACAACGAAGCAGACAATCTCAAATGTCCAAATCATCTTACACAGACAATGCAGTCAAAACAGACTTGTGTGAGTATAAGAACAGACACACAGACCGATGGCAGAGATTTGAGATCTCATCAGTAATCCCATCCTCTTGTAGACAGCTCAGCATCGCCCAAGGCCTGGAAACCATGACATAAGGAAGAGAACATTTCTCTAACACATGGTGCTTTCCAAACTGGATATCGATATGCAGAAATAGGACACAGAATCCACGTCTCATGCCGTATACAAAGCCAACTCATGATGAATCACAGATGTACATGTCAAACCTAACACTACACACATCATTGAAAAACAAATACATGTGCACTTAGGAGTCCTCACACGCGACATTCCTATGTTACCAAAAAGAATGAAAAATGGATGAACAACAGATAATGAACTGCCTGACCCAGCATCCTACCACTGAGATCATTTCAAAAATCATGGATTTACTCCCAGGGAGAACTAGTTTAATATATGCCTGAGCCATCATGGTTAAATATTTACTGCATGGACATCAGGCTGTACAGACACATATCTGTGTCCCAAATCTCAGGCGAGCATTGTGTTCATCACAGGGTTACAAAAATTCTAGACCAAATAGTCATGGGGGACAAGAGAGTAGCCTATGAATTTACTCATTGTAATCAGATTCCCTCTCGGCTATTATACAACTGTTATGTTTGAAATAACATGGGGAATGTGTTACCATCTAGTACAGGGTCAGTAGTGATCAATGATGAGGCCACATCTGAGGCCTCAATCAAACCCTGAACTTTACACCCATTGTCTTCTAGTCATTCCAACACACAGGGACACCCAGGGACAGAGCAGATGTGTCCATGAGGGTGGGCACCTCCTCTACTCTTTAAACAAGAAAGAGAGAGTGATGGTTTGGAAATTGTTGGTTTAATCCCTAAAAAGACTAAAGTGTATTTGCAAGTGATTTGTGACTATGTATTGAGCATTTAACACACTTAAGCCTGTTGCCAGACACAGTCATACTGTCAGTTGTTAAGCATGAAGTACACACAGTAGAAGACAGAAGAGTTGAAACAGATTTCCTAAAATTATGAAACTGAAGTGCATGCCAACACCTCACCAGCAGATGAAATGGAGAGTCCATGGACTTAAAAATAATCTTAACAACAGCACAACAAACAAGAAACTAATCTCTAAAGCTATGGAACTCTAAAACACCTCAATCAGAAAAAAAAAATCTAATTACACAGTGGGCAAAGGACAGGAACAGAAAATTCACAAAAAATCTCACCGAATGGCAAGCAAAATGTTCACAAACATTCAAAATGATCACAATCATTCACCATCTGGGAGATGCAAATCCAAGCACAGATGAGATGTCACCTTGCACCAACAACGACGACCTGATTATAAACCATGGGAGCAATAAATGCTGGGACTGCAGGATGAGCTTGGAACTCTTACCTATGCCCGTGGGAGTCTTATGCACGCAGTAAAGATGTTCTGCCACTCTGGAAAGGGATACGGAGACACCTCAAATGCTGGAGAACAGAAACTGTTAGGAACCAGCAAAAGCTCCGCTGCGTGTACACCTTAAAGCACTAACAGTGACCACATGGACAGACAGCATGCACTCCCATGATCACTTCAGCACCATTAACCAAGCAAGACGATGCAACAGGTCAAATGTCCATCAGCAGAAGAATGATTAAAAAAGAAAACCTCTGGTGCATGCACACAATAGAATATTATTCATCGCGGAAAAGAAGTACCTAATGATTTGAATGGACCAGAAGAATAACGGGCTGAGTGATGACAGTCAGTCAAAAAGAGAAAGATAATATATGAGACCAGTAGTATAAGGATAACACCCAAGACAGAGACTGTGAATCCAAAGAGAACAGGCTGTAGAGGTTTCCAGGGACAGGAAGGGAAAGATGAAGCAATGCACAGGAGGATGACAGAGACTGACGGGGTGAAAGAGTGAACAGAGGCACCTAAGAGGGAGAAGAGACAATGGCGAGGGTGGTAGCATCAGAGTGGACTGATGGATGGTTTAAACTGTTATATGCAGAGCGGATGGTCGAAAACGAAAACCGCCACTGACGTAAATCACAATAGAAAACTCACTGAAAAAGGAGTCATCTGAAGGGGGAACAGATTGCAAGGATCTACATACATATAACCTCCGCCATGGGGGTGGACAATAGAAAAGTGGGTAAAGGAAGACACCAGACAGGGTAAGATATGCCAAACAATAATAATTTATAAAATATCAAGGGTTCATGAAGGAGGGGGTTACGGGTAGAGAGGGGGAAATGAGCAGCTAATAACAAAGGTTCAAGTAGGAAGCAAACATCTTGAGAACGATGATGGCAACAAATATACAAATGTGCTTGACACAGTGGATGTATGTATGGATTGTGATAAAATGATTTTTTAAAATTAGCCATCAGTGCTTATAAATATTATATTTCTCAAGAATCACTTATGCTTACGTATTGCCCGCTCTTCCATGATAATAATTTACTTCAAGAACCAAAGAAAAACACCTGGAAATCAAAAGTTGCTTTTCATAGAAAATGCAATTCCTCTCCTCTGAATCGCTTCATTCCTAAGAAAAATGAAGGTCTAGTCAGAACTATGGTGTTCCTATGAGTCAAACACACCTGAGGAAGACACATTTGGGATGACGTTACAGAACCATTGTCACTGTCTTCAAAATACAACCAAACAACTTTTCACACGCTGCTGCTCACGTGGCCTTTGAATCAAGTCTGATTCAGGTGTGACAGTAGGTGTGCGGCACACAAGGTAACTGTGGAATTGTTAAGGCAGTGAATTGTCAAAAGTAGATTGTCAGCCTTACAGCACAAGACGTAGTATTTTCAGTCACCTTAAATACATGTATAAGTTGGATATTGAATAAGGAAGACCAAAGGAAAAGGAGATAATACATTTGATAATGGTATTGATCAACAATATTGAAGCATCAAAGACTGTCGAAATAATAAAGAAATCTATCTCGGAAGAAGAGCAGACATACTGCTCCCCGGAGGCGAGACATTGCAGAGTAGTGATCAGTGATCAGGAGAGACCAGTCCATGGAGAAGGACATCATGCTGGGTGACGTGCATGGGAAGCGAGAAAGGAGGAAGGCCCTTGATGAAATGGAATGACACAGTGGCTGCAACAATGGCTCAGGAATAAGAACAAGTGTCTGACAGGGCAGGACTGGGAAGTGTTACCCTCTGTTGTACATCAGCTCCCTAGGAGTCCCAACTGACCCAATGACACCTGAAAACATGTTTATAAAGGAGACAACAAAGTCCATTGTCTGCCATGCTTCCAGTGAGACTCACAATAGCCTGGTAGTTCTCTCCATATTGTGAGCAAGAGACAGTTAAAGAGAGGTGCAGGAGGAGGGGAAGAGGAGGAGGAGGCAAGGGGTAGACGGGAGAGAAAGGTAAAAGAAGGTAGTAAGGGAGAGAGCTGGAAACAGAGACCTACAGTCACCCCTTGTCTAAAGATTCAGAGGAATTTAGCGACTTGTGAGTACAGATGGTCTCCCGAGACATTATTCATATCTTAAGTGTTTATTCTACAGCAGGTGAACACCCTGAAGATATTTGTCTCAAAGGGAACATCAGTGTTTGCAGTTATGATTTAATGGCCAGAGGAGTGTAATTCATATCTTGGTGAGTCATGGGTCTAGGCTCCAGGGAATCCCACACCCTCACATCTACTATCAAGATTTCACCAAGAAAACTCAATGAGGGTACAGTTCTACTCTCCAATCATTCATCATTAGGATACAAACATGTATGGTCCTGTCTGCCTCCTCGGATGTGCCTCTCAGCTCCCTGAAGCTTCCCTCCATAATGTCCTGAAGGTATTTACTCAAGTCAACCTGAATACCAGGAAATGTTTGCCCTTCAAATATGTTTACTTTACTTAAGACGTTCTTTCCCAGTTTTCTGTCAAGTAGGTCTACAATTCCCTAGCCAACTAGGAAAGCTCTCCAGGGAGCAAGTTTCTGTTGCGTGTATTTTATAACCTTTGATTTTTTATTCTGTCCACCTTTAGGTCCAACTATGAATGAGGAACCCTGGTGATGTTCATCATCCATAAAGACTGAGACACTCAGAAACCCAAAGGGGCAGTTCTGCTGTCTTACAGGGCTAGGAGTCAGAATTGACTAGATAGCTGCAATGAATTTTCCCCTCTTTATTTTCAGATGCAGGTCTCTGGTCATGCGATGGGTTCAATATGTTTCTATCTTCTACAATCACCTTGCAGAACTAGGGAGTTATGTTTCTTCTCAATGATTCTATTGGTTTTTGGCATAGTTTAAATTAAAAGGGCTAGTCAAGGACGCCACGTCACTCTTTTCTAAAGAGACAGAGACCAAATAACTAATGATACATTCTAGATGCTCAATCATTCAGCAAAAAATGGAAGGAAGAAGAAATTCTAAGCAGAGGGGCAAAGTGCTTTTACCTTGTGAGGATTGTCATCCAAGTCACCAAATGTGTAGTTTGTTGGCTAGTAAATCACTGCTCTCTCCACAGAAAACCTTGGCTTGCTTTCTTCATTTTAGTTACCGAAATATTTCGAGAGCCTCTAGGTGTAGGCCGAATACTTTTGAGGTAACATGGGTCACAGTGAACTAGGAGGAAGAGGAGACCAGGAATTGAGGAGGCCTTGAGAAGGTGCAAACGGGGGAGGAACACCTTAGAGAGGAGAGTGATACTGGTTCCACAACTTGAAGAACAGCGTCATTGTCACTCAGTGGGTTATAAATTTGTGCTGTTGGCATATGATCTACTCGGTACAGTCTCAAGAACAATGAGAACAGACAAAAAGTTTAAAAAAGCACACTCAAGGTCTTGCTGTATACATATTGCAAAGAATGAAGAGGCATTACTACAGAAGCCTGAACGAGTTAGCTTGCTGTTAAATGAAAATACTTACAATTATGAACAATAGGATTTAGTTAGCTGTTGGAATCCAAGTAAAAAGAATAAAGGCACCCACCACCTCTTTGCTGCATAACCGCCCTGCAGAAGTAAGAGACATAGTCACAGGAGGGTGGAATAGTTTGCTTGCTCTTGATAAAAATACCTACCATTTAATATTAAATTAAGATGTAGTTAGATGTTGTAAGGGCTAAGTGTAGTCACTCCTTCCCGTCAGGAAGAAAACGTTTTGTGACTTATGTCAGCGATGTCCTAACTCAGGAAGGGGTTGGGCAATGCCATTGAGATGAAGCTCCAATGATTTCCCATGATACAGAACAGAGGGATGTGAAGATCCTGGTTACCAAACAGTGTGCTTTGGGGACTGAGTACAGATAGTGCGAGGGATAAGCCTGACTTAGATGGCTAAAACCTTGTCAGTTGATCCCCACTAAGAGCCCCACTGATCTAGTTTTTTTCATTTTCTGTATTGCTTTGTTTTTTTGTTCGTTGGGGCTCATAACAGATGTGTTTGGTCATTGGGGCTGACCCTCTTGAATTCGTGTTGTTTCTCTGATGTTCAGTACATGATATCCAGCATTGGAGGCCTATGGGGAAAGCAAGTAGGATAACGGTGTCTGCCGGAGGGGGGTGTACAGAAGGGGGAGGAATGGGGGCTGGTAAAAGGCACTTGATGCCAAGGAGATCCAGAGACAAAGAATGTTTTAAAACTGACTGTTGTAGTAATTGTACAATACTGCTTGATGTGATTAAACTATGGAATGAAGGGATATCTGTATTCACATCCAAGAAAACGGTTTAGAAAGAAAAAAGAAAAGTCAGATCCAAAGCCTCCTCCATTTATATCAACAAGGGACTACAGGACTTCAGGGATGGTGTGATAACCACTGGGGACACAAGCTGTTGTTCCTGGAACATGGCATTGAGAAGGTTACAATCCATAGCAACTCCCTGCACCGGAACAACAAATATGGGCGCTCCTGCACCCTCCTCACATTATTCCTGTGCCTGAACCCATTCTTGCAGCCAGTAACATTTCATCTTGCTGGGGTCTCCCTTGTGGGAAGCCTTGAGACCGAAGAGTAGCCCCTGTTGATCCAGGGGGTGATGGATCACCAGGCCTTTCTTCTTCAGGGGAGACTTGAACCTCCAAGCTTTCAGTCAGCAGCTGAGCTACGTTAACATGTTAGCTTGGGTACATTACAGAAAGAAATCCACAGAAACTCTTATGTATAAGAAGGAGTTTTATATAAAGGGGAAGTGTACATTAAGAAAGCATCCCAACCCAGTGCTGTCCAAGCCCACAGGTCCAACACTAGCCCATAAGTACGACAGCAATCCAGAAAGTCCTCCTTAATCTCAAAACACACGCAATGACGCCGACTGCAGGAGAAAAGCCGAATCAGTGAGTGTGTGAGCATCTCAGGGCTGGAAGGGGTCTCCAAGCAGCTGCTCCAGCACCCAGAGCTCCGTCAGCGTAGTTCCATGCAGCTTCTCCTCAGGGAAGTCTTGCAGGAAGTGAGTCTTGCCAGCTGAAGGAAGGAACTGGCTAAGGCAGCTGCAACTTGGTCTGATCATCAGAGAGCAAGAGACCTCAGAACTAGAAAGGTAAGGCTCACCTAGCCATTTATCTCTCAGCTCTTCAATTATTCCCATGTGTTCATCGGCCAGGTTGACTCAATAAAATTTATCAGTAACCCCTGGACCACCCCATAACCAAGACAGATGGCATCCAGTTAATTCAGTCACGACTTCCCCAAGCGTGTGGAAAGTGCAGTGTTCCCGTGGTTACTTAGGTGGGGTAGAATCTCCAAGTCTTTCTTCAGAGGGCTTCTGGGTGGGTGTGAACCTCCACCCTTTCCCTTGTCATCAAAGTAACAACAAATGCCTTGATCATTCTCCCCTGGGCAACTCCCTACACAGCTTCGCATCATTCATGATTGAGAAGGTCAGTTTCTCTCACCAGACAATTCCCCGACACCCACCTGCAGTCCAGAACCGCGAGGTAAAAAAAAAAATTTTTTTTGGGGGGGGGGGGCTCAGGAGGGTGGACATTCCAACTCACATCAGGAATCCAAAGCATAGATGGGGCCTTCTGTGGCCATCAGGCTTACAACATTGGACGTATTATGGAGCAAGTCTCTCCCACCCTGTGGGGTGTTTATCCCAGAGAATCAGGGGCATGGGAAGCCCTGGGGTTTTCTTTATGACTCTGGGGATTTATGAGGGGAGCTAGTAGTATAGAAAACAGTAACAATTCCGAAGTTCTTTTGTCTGCAATGCCCCTTCTCGTCACTCTGGAGAGCACGCCTCGCACTGCTCCTCAGGTTCTGGGCTGTGTGGGCCCTCAGACTTGGCTGGCTCTGGGGGCAGGGGAGCCTGCTCCTCCCAGTGTCACACCGGCTCCTTGCTCTGTCTCACGGTCTTGGTGCCTTGGCCTCTGCCGCCTCCCTGCAGAGTCAGGGATCATTAAATCGTGTAACTTTAGCCAATTGACCCCTTAAGCTCTTACTTTGTGGGACACACAGAGCATTCTTCCCCCTTTGTCTCCTAAATCCGGGTCCATGCATGTTTTGTTACATTTTACCTTTCCTCCGGCTCTTTGAACTTCACTGTGCATGCATTCAAGTTGCTTTAGCTTTTTATTTTATTAAAAGATCACTTTATTGAAGGTGCACATCACTCTGATTACAATGCACACATCAATTGTATCAGGCATATTTGTACATAGGCTGCCGGCTTTTTCTAGACATTTACTTTCTACTGAACCCTTGGAATCAACTTCTTTTTCCCCGCATCACCCCCACCCATGGGCCCATTGACACATGACAAATTCTAATTATTTTCATGTCTCACAATGATCTCTGTCTCCCTTCCCCATGTTTTCTGTTGTTCTGTCCCTTGGAGACAGAAAGAGAAAGAGAGAGAGAGAGAGAGAGAGAGAGAGAGAGAGAGAGAGAGAGAGAGAGAGAGAGAGAGAGAGACAGAGAGAGACAGAGAGACAGAGAGAGAGACACACAGAGAGAGACACACACAGAGAGACAGAGAGAGAGAGAGACAGAGAGAGAGACACACACAGAGAGACAGAGACAGAGAGAGAGAGAGACAGAGAGAGAGAGAGAGAGATAATTTATGTGTTGATCATTCTGATCATTTCCTTCTTTCTCTGCTCCTTCCCGTCCCCCTCCCCTTTTGGAATCTCTTTTCCCATTCCTCTTCCAGAATTCCATGTGTAGCATTGAAACAAATATGTAGAAGCAAGTGTCAGCATCTCGGCTGACATCCATGTTGTTCTCTTCTCCCCACCCCCCACTTCTCGTTAATGACCTTTTCCTTTCTTCAAGTACAACAGGGCTTCGAAAATTCCCCAGAAAAAACACAGAATTGAAAAATAATTGGACGTTTCTAAGAACTTTCTTATACTGTCCTTGATAACAGGCCACAGTCTGCCTTGTCTTCGGTCATTAGCATTCAATGCAGCAATCTATTCTAGAACTGGCCTCTAAATTCTGGTGGGATAAATTCAAGGTACTTTTGGGGGTAGTTCTCTTGTGCTTTTGTTTATTTCAACTTCACCCTGCACATAATGATGAGTCATTAATGGCCTGTTCCAGCTTTGGCCCATGCCCTTGTTCTCTGATGCCATGAAGTTTCTCCACGGCCATTCCCCAGTAAGTTCCGTGCCTGTATCTTCCATCTTGTGAGGTCCAAGTGTACAACCACTGTCTGCATTCTTGAAAATGCTTTTGTGTGAGGAAATCACTAAATTCCATCATGTCACCTCCGGTTGCATTTCTGCCACCAAGTCGTATTTTCCAGTTCCCAATCCTTCCTGTTTGCCTAATCCTTCCTGTTTGCAACCTATGAGGGGAGGTATCCCCCCAAAAAACGTTTAAATTTTTCTTTTTACAAACATTCTCATCACCTTCAACATCCTCTGCATTATGACACTTACTGTATTTCTCAATTCTGTGATTCCATACTTGGAAACATTGTTGAAACTCATCTGTGTGCGTGGCTAAGAGCACCTCCTTGTTTTTTACTTCACCTTTTCTACATATTCAAATTGCCATCCTCTCACGTGCGTTGTCATTCGCAGAAACAAACAATAAAATGTCTCAAGGAGTGAGGTCCGGTGAGTGAGACTGACACAATGAGCTGCATTGTCGTGGTGGCAAATCCAATCCTCCCACCGGTTGCTACAAATCAGGCCTTTTTGTCACATATTGTTACACCATCTTTTCAGAACTTCTAAATGGAAAGTTTTATGAACAGTCTGACCTGGTGGAACGAACCTGAAATGTACTATGAGTCGACATTTTCATCCATGCGGCAAGCTGGTGGACATCCAGAAGGCAGTTTGTCATCCATCAACATCTCACCTTCTTTGAAACAAGACAACCACTCATACACTTGAGTTCCTCACATAAGGCTGCCCTTGTCAACTGTGTTCAGCAACACAACAATTCCTGTGGCATTTCCCTGAGCAGGAAATATTTCACAGCCACATGCTGTTCTCTTTAATTGGCCGTCACAGGAAACGAGGTTCAAGCAAAACTGCTTTTACAAAAATAGTCACTGTGACCAGAGAGCATCTTCTCAGGCGATACTTCTGGGTGCACAAACTCAGAGCTAGTTGCTCGAGGCTCACCGAGCAGGAAAAATGAGTAATCCCTTCAAATTCCTTCCAGTCATGACCATTGATCAATGCATCTTCAGGATATTTGATCACTTTCAGCCCACAGAGGCTGGCTGTTGTTAGGTGCCAGTGGTTCAGTTACAACTCACAGCAAGCTTGCTTACAACAGAAATATTGCCTCACCCGACAGCACCCTGGAAATTGCTTTCTTCCAATCCTTTCCTGCAGGCACTGTGTTGATCCCGTTGCTGGGGAGTCTTCTTTGTCACGGGCCTTGTATTTTACCAAACACAGGGTCCTTCATCACGGGCTGGTCCCTGCTTATAACTTTTACTTGCCCTGTGGATGAGGAGGTCAACTGCTCTGTCTCACGCTCTAGCTTTGGGTCCAGCTGCTGCCGTTCCTCTGTGGCTCATCAGATGTGAAACTTGTCTCCAGGATCTCAGGGTCCACAAGACATGCTCCTCTCTGGTCTTTCCTCTATTGTTGATAATAAAATCCAAACCCCGCTGCTGCCCACCCCCTGGAGTTTCCTTTTGTTTTGATAGGTTTGGGGAAAGGGAAGAATAAGCTTTAAATATGCTCTGGCATTTCTACAATCTTCCCATGCCCAGAAGCACTTCTGGAAATGTCCAGGCATCAGCAAACAAATACGTGGGCTGAACAAACAACAAAACCTTACCCAGACAGACAGCGCCCAGCCAACAACAGAGGAGCCCTGTGTCCTTGACATTGTGGACGTTAGGCTTTATGGTCTGGTGTTCGTTTCTGTCTTATGGATCGATCGCTTCGTTTGGTATTTGTCTGTCATTTTATTGTGCATTTTACTGAAAAGGGGAAATTTTATCACGCCAATGGTTGAGGCAGCTTCAAAAATGGTTGTGGGAAAATATTTCGATGATCTACTAGCTTCGTCTCTCCTGAACTGTGTGGACCACTCTTATATTTTGATCATCGTCAGACTCCTGGCAGAGTTGCCACCACATGTGTTTGTTCCTGGTTATAGATGGATTACCAGGGGATGCGCCCCACCCCCCGAATTCTCAGAGTCCAGCTTATGTTTCCTTCAAAGAGGGAATTGTAGATGAACAAGCCAGGAAGGAACGGTTGTCTAATACAGTGCTTGGACCTGCATGGAAGGACAAAAGATGAAACACAGTGCAGGCAAAGAAGTCAATCCTGAGTCTTGGTGATACAGTGGTTACGCATGCACTTTATACTCCTGTCAACAGTTGTGGCGTCGGAGCCCCACAGGGGGTTCTGTGAGTCAGCACTGACTCAATGGCAGTGTGTCTGGTGTTTCCTTTCTTTGCTTGAGGTGGTGGGTACCCTTTTGGTTTGGGGGAGTGTGTATGTAGGGAAGAGTCCTGGAGGGTGAGTCCCCTAAGTCGAATGGCACTGAGCACACACAGTGACAGCAGCCAAGCACTGTAGCACACCATCAGGGAGCTTGAAGTTGTCTCAGGACCAGGACATGTGACCTTCTGGTGTGCCCGGTAATGAGACACATCTGGGTGGACTCAATGAAAACCCGTAGTGGTAGCATCACTCGCTAGAGATGAATGGAATGTGTGGCTATTTTACGCTTTGGGTGCACCTGTAACTTCCTGATACACTACTAGCTCCTATTCCTGCGACACCCAGTCTAAGGCTTCATCCCATACTTTTCCTTCGTCACACGGTGGGCCAACACTTGGCTCCTCACCCAAATGTCAGTTATTCACACCTCCAGGGAGAGCAACCTGCTGACAAGAGGATAGCTTTGGAGACCCTGTGAGGCAGTTCTCCTCTGTCCTATGAGATTGACACTTCAGTGAGTTTGATCTGGTTTCCTTTAGATTGGAATTATGCCACTGGGACTTCTGATATCAAAGTGACTCATGGTAAAACATTCCCAGGCCGGTGTTTTTCATGCTCAGTGATCCTATCAGCACACCTGGCTGCGGTCTAGTCATGGTTTTATCTCTTGCCTCTACTGCCCTTTTGCATTTCTGTGTCTTGACAAGAAGGAGACCATTGGCATTGCAGTTGGAGTGGCTGGCTGCACGCATCTGAAGTTCTGTGGTTTGAACCTGTCGGGGTCTGTAAGAATTCATCCTAACCGCTTTAGCAGCAATTTCTCAAGATTGTCATGGGATTGGCCAACATGTCAGTGGACTCCTACAAAACCACTAAGTCATCCTCTGAGAGACCGAGCGGTGCCAACCCATCAGGACCCTTATGAGAATGTCTCAATTCCAGGTTCTAGCTTGGGCAGTCAGGACAAACAGTACTTAGTGCAGTTAGGAGGTAGGTACACACCTACTATCGTCCCAACGAGGGCCCCTCATCAGCCACTGGTCATTCTCACTCCCCGCCCTCGTCTGTAGGATGCAGCCCATCATCTGATAGGAGCTGTGAAGGTGGCTTTGGGTCTGAGTGCCGCCATCTCAGAAGACCAGCATCTCAATCAAAGGCTACGGAACAAGTCCAATCCCTGTCTTGGCCTTTGGTCGACACAATGCCTGGCTGAAGGGGTCCACACCCATCGGAAACTCTGCGGGGGGAAACACATGGCATTCAGTTTCCATCAAGATCACTGATCAGGAAACCTGTGGGGACAGCTGTCCTCTCAGGACAAGCTCCACCACGAGTCTATATCAAATCAACAGCAATGCACGTTTCTTTCTCTTGTTCAGTTACAACCCCCCCAAAAAAATTCTTTTGACTTTCAATAACCTTTCTAGTACTTGGAAAGACTTAGGGAGCTTTTGGAGATCAACAATCAAAGATAGGACTGAACCAGATATGCCATCTTAGAGACAGGAAGGGCAGCTTGCAGAACCAACGGAGCCGTTGTCTTGCCCTGTGTTTACCTTCTGGTTCAGGCGCTTGTGTCCACATTTCTGATGGATGCGTCTGCACCTGTTCTTTGTCCTCAGTTCCAGGGTGTCACTGCCCTATTAAAAGTGGACCTTGGCCAAGTGCTTGGCTTCTAACACAGATATTCGTGGGTGGAGCCCAGGGGACAACCCCCTGGGAGAGAAAGACCATGACATAGCCTTTCGTAAAGATTGACAGCCCTGGGACTCTGCGGGCAGTTCTCTGTCCTTTCGTGCCCTTCCGACTTGGACTCCACAAGACACAAGGCTGAGCAAATTTTGAGTTTTTTGGCTTCAGTTCAGGTCTCAGAGACTGTGTCCACATCGATTGGTGCTGACACCACGGTACAGGATTATCCATTCTCCCACACCATTTCTGGGTTCCTCAAGTGAGGGTGGCATGACAGCAGGATTGTTACTTATGACACTCTGTGGGGTCGTACACTGCTCTTCTCTCATGCCCTGCACGTGCTCAGGAAGACGGTTCTTCTAAAGGGATTTGCGGGCAGACACCTGATCGCACAGCCTCATCCCTGAACAGAACTTCTGGCTCCCGATGATGGTTGACACCTCACGTCCTCTCTCCTTGACACATCTGTGAATTCACTCTCCAACCTGATATAAATTTGTCTTGTGTACGTCATCCATCTGAGGAAACACAGGCAGACACGTCTCCATAACTTGATTGCAAGTGGGCATTTGTTGGGGGTCACTACCTACCCCTTCTCTGCACTGTCAGGAAAGAGCAATGTGCCCGGGAGCTCCATTTCCTTAATTTTATATTTCTATCTATTTATTTATTTATTTTTAAACTTTTTACTATGGGTTCTTACACCTCGGGCAACAATCCACACATCAATTGTATCGAGCACATGTGTACATATTGAGACCTTGGTGACAGCTCCTCCTTTCCTCCCCCTTCCACCACCCTTGTGACCCATAGATAAATTATAAATTATTCTTTTCATACCTTATCCAGACTACCATCTACCTCTCCCAGTTTCTGGGGTGCATACCCTAGGGTGTAGGTGGGGATGGGGATGTGTTGAACCAGGAGCTCAATTTCGTTCATCGTCTATAAATCTATGGACACCACAGAAGGCAATAGTGGAAACTGAGGAAGTCCCATGGAGAAGAGAACCTGACTCCTTAGAGCAGCGGCTCTGAGTCTGTGGACTGAGAGCCCTCTGTGGGTCGAATGACCCATTCACAAGGGTCGTGCCTGATTATCAGAGTTGCAAAATGACAGTGATAGAGTAGCAATGAAAATAACTTTAGGGTTGTTGGGGGGGGGGGGTTCCCCACCACGAGACACTGTATCAAAGGGTAGCAGCATTAGGAAGGTGGAGAACCCACACGATGGACTGACAGTGTCTGCAACTCTGGACTCACTTGAAGAACTAATTGTGTGAATGGCACAGGGCCAGTGCTGCTGCCTTCTCTTACGCACAGAACTGACTGACGGGCCCTAACAACATCTGTATGAAAATGCATTGTGGGCCATGGTCACAGGGCCCATGATTATTAACTTATTCCACTGGCCGATTACCTCGTCTGGAAGCCTGAGAAGCACGAGGGACGGATGTCACAATTTGAAGCCATGTTGTAGGAACTTTACACAGAGAAGACATCTGTGGTCCTACATGAATGGCTGAGGAGACACTGAGAAGACAGTGACAAGTGCAGGTTCTTCTCACCACAGAGGTCAGACCCACAAAGAACACCCCTGATCCCACAGACGGATGCCAAGACGGTGACCATAAGCATGTCCCTCACTGGCTTTGAGGCAAGTGACCCCAAAGACCAGGGTTTTCCTCCTCAGAGTTGGCACTTCCATCACTTGTTCTCTCTCAAGATAAACGGCATAGACATCTCTGTCCTTGCACAAGAAACTTGGAGGAAAAGGGACGGAGGTGAAAAGATTTTACTTTTTTTTGGTTTCTTTGTTTTAGAGAGGATGAGGGGAAAGAATGATCTGCACACAATCTAAATGTCCGTAAAGATTTGACAACCAGGATGTTACTGTTGCTGTCTCAAGAAGATGACTTAGGGAACCACATGATACATAGCCGCCACATGGAAACACAGGAGGCATAAAAGGAGGCAAAAATACAGAACCTCAACAGCTGTTATCTTCTACTGGCTCCTCAGAAGGACAAGTGACCAACACAGGCAAGATGAAGATTCTTCTCCTGGTACATGGACTTGCCCTCAACTGTGCTGGCCTGGACTCTCGGGATAAAGAGAATCTCCCAGTGGTAATGAAGAAAGCCCAGTGCAGGGGTTCCTTCTTTTATGCATGAGCATGTCGCTTGATCGACTGTATGGGTGTTTCCAAATCTGAGCGCCTGGATGTTCATCTGTAACTCCCACCCCCAAAGCACAATCCTTCAATTTATTGGGTATTAGTAAGTTTCTAGGAACAATCCCCAGGAGAAAATGCTGATGCAGGACACCCTGATGTCTTGCTCTGCAGAACTGCTCCACAGAGTTTGCATGGCTGGTTTTTCCAGCAGAAGATACCTGGGACTGTCTGGTGGGGTGTCTCCTTCTGAGCAGTCTGTTGGTCAGCTCTCTGGTTTGAGAGGCGTGCAGACGCATGGATACCATCATTCTGTGTTTCTACTTTCTCCCTCTGGACTTCACATGAGGTAACACACTGGATGTGAACTGAACATAGTATGTGGTGACACAGTGTAAACTGCTACAGGAATTTCTCCCTAATGTTTCCACCCATGACGCTGTGTTTGTTGTTACTGTTTTAACAAGCTTACTATGTTCAACACATGCAGGTTTTGCTCTAATGGAAGCGATGGGTGGCATTGCTGTAGATGATGTTCAAGAAAAGTCCCGGACTAACATTTCTTACCGATATGTTTCTTTTAATCAGAGGAAAATTATAAACACCTGTAAATGGCTTCTAACAACCCAAGCAAGACCGTGGAAGGTGGTGAATTCAATCTTTATATACATGCACGCAAGTATTTCCCAGCCAGTGAGCTGATTTGTCTTGGGTTTTATGTCAAGCAAGTACACATATCATGGAATGAAAATGAGCATAGCAATCTGGTTACTGAGGGAGATTCTGCCTTCCTTGTTTGCAGAGATATCTCAGGGATCTGGGTGGTGGGCTTTGGAGAGTCTCTTGAATTGGGGATTTAGGAGCCAATGTCCTAGGGGACTGAGTAAGAAGCCTCCCTTGGAATCAACTCACCCAATATTAGAGGGAGACAAAGGAACACTGCCCGCAAATCCTAATGTTTCCAATGGAATCCGTCATCTGTTACTTACAAGAACCAAACGTCAGGGAGCCGTGCTCTCACAACAAGCTGTGAGTAGAGCATGAACCACAACATAGCCTCTCTCCTGGAAAAGTGACCACAGACAACTTTGACTCTATTGCTGTATGTGTGTGTGTTTACATGGTTGGGGCATTGGTGGGTGGGTGGGGGCAGCTTGTCTAGAGACATAAATCGAGTGACATATCTATGAGAAACAGCTTTTGATCAACAAGTCATCTCACAACAACAGAATGCAACCCAGCCCAGTCCAACTCATGCCAACCAAAGAGATGCAAACCAGGGCCCCTTCACACTCACGTAGCTACAGGGTGTGGATGCAAAAAGGTGGTGTGGACTGCAGCAGGATCACGGGCCAGTGGGGGTAGAGTCACCTGCATCCAAGGTCAGTGGAGACATGACAGGCCACTGGCAGCTCTCAGCAAACGGTGGTCTGATGGGGCCACCACTGAAGGCAGAGTCCCAGCAAACAGAAAGGTGGAGTGACGAGGAGAGAGAAATGTAGGTTCTCAGTTTGCCTTGCTTGTAAGAAATCCACACCTCTAAGGAGGCATCATCTGACTATAGCCTGATTGACAGCTGAGATTACACTCTACAATTTCAAACATCAGCAATTGGACATAAAATCTCACTCCCACAGGGTGGGAAGGCTTCCTTTGCCTCAAGGGTTATTGATCGCATGATTGCTATATCACGTGCCTTTGGTAAGAACTCAAATAAATCATGAAAGAAGTAGAAATAGTTTTTTGTTCTCTTTTGAATCCTAGTACCGTTGCAGATCCATAAACTGATAGTGGTATCTGAGTGGAGTTTCTGAAGGAACTGAAGATGAGGTAGAGGGAGGGCAGTGCTTTGGCAGAATGTGGCAGGCTTGTAGGATTCAAAATTCATAGCTGGGGAATCTTGGGTATGGAAGAAAGGGGACGGAATGCCTCTGGAGGAAGAACTGAATTTTCAAGTTAGGAAACAAGAAGAGGAGGAAGAACAATTCTGTACTGAACACTCTGTTATTTGAGAAAAGAAGAAATACTTGACACTCCAGTGTTCAAGAAATGTAGGCGAGTTCCAGGTAGCTACGTACAGGAAGTAGGAGGATTGTATCATAAAATAAGAGCTCTCAACAAGGAGGAGGCAGAGTGTATTCTGAAGACTATTGTCTGTCAGTGACTTGGTTTGGATTCAGGGTCTCCAGGACTCAGCAAACAGCTGTCCGTGGAAGATGGCCAACAGGGACATTGTCTGCTTCCTTCTGATCATGCTTCCTCTGTGAAGCCTTGCACAGAGAATGCATTCAACACCAACCAGAAGGTAATGTTGGGACGCTGACTGTGTAAGCAGGAAACATTGAGTGCTGACATCTAACATGAAGAGACTTAAAGGGAAAAGTTTTTTGACTTTTGTTGGGGATCTCTAAAGAGCAAGTTTTTGGAACAAAACTTAATATCTGTCTTGGAGTCTGTGTCTCTTTGTTTTAGACACACACAAACACACAGAGACAAACGATGAATGATGTAGGAAACCAGCATAGAAAACAACATGAACAATGTCTGTCTGACAATGAGTAAAGATCACCATGGTTACACAGCCTGCTGAGTGCCAGGGGACCTTCCAATACAATCTGCTGACAGTCTTTCATTTTGCCTAAGTAGTGGGCAGGTGCTGGGGAAGATGAACAGGGTATCCTTCTCCTTGTCCTGCTGAGAACGTATGCTTTCCACTAGTTTAACTGCTCTTACATGTGGACGCACTTGCTTTCAAACGACTACTGAGGTTCGATTTCTTTTCAATGGTATGAATTGCCCTTGTGAGGTTCCCATCTCAGCTGGGATCAATATCTGTCCCATGTAAACACCATCACAATAAACACACATCAATGTGTGTGCAGCCCAGAGAGGAAGTTGGTGCTCTTTCTGCTAAACACTAATCCATGGACACACGGGTGACCGTGCGGATGGTTTGACTCAGCGGTTATGCAGCTGTCACCTAATGGAACGGGCTGGAGCCCACCATGGAAGCTATTTGGTCAATCTTTCTGGTTGGCAGTCTACCTCTATTTGTTGGGCCTCTGATTTTGCCAACAGACTCTCCCTTTTCTCCTCACCACAGCTGGTGTGTGTGAACCCCAGATTGGCAATGAGTTGTCAAATGTCTAACTGCACCTCCACACCAATTTTGGTTTCTAACTGGTTGCTCTGCATTCTATTCCAAACCTGGGACCCAGGACGATGAGGAAAAGTGCCTCACAACTTTGTCTTATTGGCTTACAGACGCTAAGTGCTCCATCTCTCCTTGCACAGGGCTGGCTGGTTCAAAGGCTTTTTTTGTTTTAAAGGTATTATTTCAGATCATGATGTTTCAGGTCAGTGAGAATGGTTAATTCACAAGGCCAAGAGTTCTGGAATCATGAAGCCCGTGCTTCCATCATCTCCCTATCCTTGGGATCATTCCTGGTCGACATTCACCTGTTTTAGAGACAGACCTTATGAGATTCCACAGAAGAAAGTGTCAAACTCTTCTCCCTGACAAATAATCAAATGTAGATGCCTGAAAACCTCTGAGCCTCTTTCAAGATCAGCCTGACTCAACACCCTTCCCTGGTTTTTCTCCCCCACACAAGGTAACTGCATGGAGGCCACAGGCCTCCCTTCCCCGTGGAATCCGAATCACCAGTAGGAAGGGCTCCCTCAGCGTTCCTCTGCAGCTCATCTTTTTCTCCTCGAAGACAGGTGGTCTCCCCCACCTCACCTCCCTCAGTCTCCCCTCCTCTCTGTGCGGTGTCCCTAGATCATTAAATTGTTCAAATAAAACTATTTGCTGCATACATGCTTACTGCGTGTCCTTGCAGAGAAAGGGTTGAACTTGAAGCTCAGTAGCTGTCCACTTTCAATAGAGTTGTCCAGGCAGGGATGTCTCTGCTGTAAGGGATGGCCCATGGAAGACAAGGTTGCTTGGAATCGAGAGAGAATTTAGAGAACTGGCCAGTTCAATGGGCTTAATCAACTAAGTCATCATGAGCAAATATTACAGCGTGGATGTGATGCTGTACGGACATATATCCGCGTCTCAGATCTCAGGAGAGCATTGTGTTCATCACAGGGTGACAAAGAAAAGTTGCCGAACGTTCTTAGTGGATGAGAGAGCCTCCTATCAATTTACTCACTGTAATCAGATTCCCTCTCTGCTATTATACAAGTCTCACATTTGAAATAACACAGGGAGTGTGTGACACTCTAGTGACAGGATCAGTAGTGATCAATGATGAGACCACATCTGAGGCCTCAATCAAAACCTGCACTTCAAACCCATTGTCTTCTACTCATTCCAATGCACAGGAACACACAGGGACAGAGCAGACGTGTGCATGAGGGTGGGCAACTCATCCATTAATTAAATAAGGAAGGGAAAGTGTTGGTTTGGAAAGTGTTGGTTTAATCCCTAAAATGGGATTAAATACTAACTGCATTTGCAAGTGATTTGTGCCTATGTAACGAGCATTTAACACACTTAAGAGCCCCGATGTAGGACACACTTAGACTGTGCAACGTTAAGCATGAAGTACACAGAGTAGAAGACAAAATAGATGAGAGAGACTTTCTGAAACTATGGAAGCAAAGTGCAACCGAACACCTCACCAGCAGATGAAATGGACTTAGAACAAATCTTAAGAATAGCAAAGCAGACAACAGACTAATCTCTAAAACTATGAACACTAAAACACCTCAATCAGAAAAAAACATCCAATTAAAAAGTGGGCAACTGACAGGAACAGACAATTCATCAAAAATGTCACCAAAGAGCTAGCAAAATGCTCATGATCATTGACCATCTGGGAGATACAAATCCAAGCAACGATGAGATATCATCTTGCACCAACAACGACTACCTGATTATAAACCACGGGAGCAACAGATGCTGGGGAGTGCAGGATGAGGTTGGAGTTCTCATATATGTCCGTGGCGCTGTTATGCATGCTGTAAGATGTACAGCCACTCTGGAAAGTGATATGGAGACACCTCCAATGAGCTAGTTTATTGCACCTACCTGGCCGATACACACATGTGGGATTCACCGAAGGGCAGAGTTATAAATGGCTCAGCGAGACTCGCTGTTTTTGTCTGTTGCACTTTGATCATCGGACCGCTGTGTGCCTGCCTTGTTCTTTGACTCAGTTTGCAAGTTACACTACCTGTGGGACACCTAACCCGTGGACAGTGTTGCTGTAATTTGAGGTTCCTTCAAGACCTGCTTCACCACACCATTGGAATTTACATCTCTTGAGCTGGGGACTGTTGGACCCTGTCATCTGGCTCACTGTTGGTGACCTGCCGTGCTGTTTGCTGCCTGTGCCCGGATGGCCTGAACTGCTCTACAGACGACTACCTGGTGGCCCTCAAGAATTGAAGAACTGTCAGTGTCTCACAGCTGTCTCACGGGAGTCAGCTGCCTTGTTCCATTTCTACTGCTGTATAATTTAGTTAACTGTTTATTTCTTATGTCATACAAATGTCTGTATGAATACATATATAATTAGCATTCTAGATTTGTTTTCTAGAAAACCCAGTCTAACACATCAAATTATTGGGAATGGAATCTCCATAGGAACCAGCAATACCTCTGCTGAGTATACACCCTAAACAATGAAGAGTGAGCACAGGAACGGACACTATGCACTCATGTGATCATTTCAGCACTGTTCACCAAGCAAGACGATGCAACAGGGCAAATGACCTTCAGCAGAAGAATGATCCAAAATAACCTCTGGTACATGCACAATAGAATACTCAGAAAGGGAAGTATCTCATGATTTCAGCGGACCAAGAAAACACAGGGCTGAGGGGAGGCAGTCAGTGAAAAAAAGAAAGTTACTGTAATGAGATCACTAGTACAAGGATAACACCCAAGACAGAGACTGTCAATCCAAAGAGAACAGGCTGTAGAGGTTTCCAGGGACAGGAAGGGAAAGATGGAAAGATGAAGCAATGCACAGGAGGTGACAGGTACTGATGGGGTGAAAAGGTGAATAGAGACACCTAAGACGGAGAATAGACAATGGCTTGGGTGGTAGCATCTCAGTGGACTGATGGATGGATTAAACTGTTGTATGCAGAGTGGATGGTCGAAAAGGAAAACCACCCCTCACCTAAATCACAATAGAAAACTCACTTAAAAAGGAGTCATCTGAAGAGGAAACAATTCTAAGGATCTACATACATGTAACCGCCTCCATGGGGGATTCATAGCAGAAAAGTGGGTAAAGGAAGACATCAGACAGGGTAAGATATGACAAAACAGTAATAATTTATAAATTACTAAAGGTTCATGAAGGAGGGGGAATGGGGACGGAGGGTGGAAAATGGGGAGCTGAAACCAAAGGCTTAGGAAGAAAGCAAACATTTTGAGAATGATGATGGTAACAAACGTACAAATGTGCTTGCCACAGTGGATATATGTATGGATTGTGATAAGAGGTGTAAGAGTCTCCAAAAAATGATTTTTTAAAATTAGTCATCAGTGTTGATAAACATTGTTTCTCAAGAATCATTTATGCTTAAGTGCTGCCGGCTTTTCTACAATAATAAATTATTTTAAAAACCAAAGAAAAACACCTGGAAATCAAACATCATTTTTTTTATTTAATGCAATTCCTCCCCCTTTGAATCACTTCATTCCTACAAAAAATGAAGGTTTCATAAAGGTGGTCTATGTAGCACAGGTCTACTTAGGACTATGGTGTTCCTATGAATCAAAATAAATTGAAGACGACACATTTGGGATTGTGTTATAGAACCATGGTTATTGTCTTCAAAATACAGGCAAATAACTTTTCAAATGTTGCTGTTGCTCACGTGGCCTTTGAATCAATTCTGATTCAGGTTTGACACTAGGTGCGCGGCACACAGGGTAGCTGTGGAGTTGCTAAGGCAGTGAATGGTCGAAAATAGACTGTTAGTTTTACAGCACAAGGCATGATATTTTCAGTCACCTTAAATACATGTATAAGTTGGATATTGAATAAGGAAGACCAAAAAAAAAGTACATAATGCATTTGATAATGGTATTGATCAACAACACTGAAGCACCACAGACTATCCAAATAACAAAGAAATCTATCTTGGAAGAAGAGCAGACATACTGCTCCCTGGAGGCGAGACATTGCAGAGTAGTGATCAGTGATCAGGAGAGACCAGTCCCTGGAGAAGGACATCATCCTAGGTGGCGTGCAGAGGAAGCCAGAAAGGAGGAAGGCCCTTGATGAAATTGAATGACACAGTGGCTGCAACAATGGCTCAGGAATAAGAACAAGTGTGAATCACGGCAGGATGGGATGTGTTACCCTCTGTTGTACATCAGCTCGATAGGAGTCACAACTGAGTCAATGACACCTGAAAAAAACATGTTTATAAAGGAGACAACAAGGTCCATTGTCTGCTATGCTTCCAGATAGACTCACAGTAGCCTGGTAGTTCTATCCATATTGTGAGCAAGAGACAGTTAAAGAGAGGTGCAGGAGGAGGGGAAGAGGAGGAGGAGGGAAGGGGTGGAGGGAGAGAAAGGAAAAAGAAGGTAGTCAGGGAGAGAGCTGGAAACAAAGACCTAGAGTCACCCCTTGTCTAAAGATTCAGAGGAATTTACACGACTTGTGAGAATAGATGGTCTCCCGAGACATTAATCATATCTTATGTGTTATTCTACACCAGGTAAACACCCTGAAGATATTTGTCTCAAAGGGAACATCAGTGTTTGCAGTTGTGATTTACTGGACAGATGAGTGTAATTCATATGGACATCTTGTTGGCTCATGGATCTAGGCTCCATGGAATCCCACACCCTCTCATCTACTATCAAGATTTCACCAAGAAAACGCAATGGGGGCACAGTTCTACTCTTCAATCATTCATCATTAGGATACAAACATGTATGGTCCTGTCTGCGTCCTCAGATGTGCCTCTCAGCTCCCTGAAGCTTCCCTCCATAATGTCCTGAAGGTATTTACTCAAGTCAACCTGAATACCAGGAAATGTTTGACGTCAACTGTGTTCACTTTACTTAAGACGTTCTTTCCCAGTTTTCTGTCAAATAGGTCTACAATTCCCTAGCCAACTAGGAAAGCTCTCCAGGGAGCAAGTTTCAGTTGCATGTATTTTATAACCTTTGAATTTTTACTCTGTCTATGTTTAGGTCAAACTATGAATGAGGAACCCGTTGGTTTTCTTTTTCCATAAAGACTGACACACTCAGAAACCCAAATGGACAGTTCTGCTGTCGTACGGGGCTAGGAATCAGAATTGACAAGATAGCTGCAATGAATTTGCCCCTCTTTATTTTCAGATGTAGGTCTTTGGTCATGCGATGGGTTCAATATGTTTCTCTCTTCTACAATCACCTTGCGGAAATAGGGAGTTGTGTTTCTTCTCAATGATTCTATTGGTTTTGGTGCATAGTTTAAATTTAAGGGGTTAGTCAAGGATGCCACGTCACTCTTTTCTAAAGAGACAGAGACCAAATAACCAATGACACATTCTAGATGGTCAAGCATTCAGCAAAAAATAGAAGGAAGAAGAAATTCTAAGCAGAGGGGCAAAGTGCTGTTGCCTTGTGAGGATTGTCATCCAAGCCACCAAATGTGTAGTGTTCGATAGCTAGTAAATCACTTTGCTCTCTCCACAGAAAACCTTGGCTTGGTTCCTTATTCTATTATTTTAGTTATAAAAATTTTTCGAGAGCATCCTGGTGTAGGCCGAATGCTTTTAAGGTAACATGGGTCACAGTGAACTAGAAGGAGACCAAGAATTGATGAGGCCGTGAATGGGTACAAATGGGGGAGGAACAGCTCAGGGGAGGAAGGTGAGACGGGCTCCACAACTTGAAGAACAGCGTCATTGTCGCTCAGTGGGTTATAAATTTGTGCGGTTGGCATATGATCTACTGGGTACATTCTCAAGAACAATCTGAACAGACAAAAAGTTCATAAAAGCACACTCAAGGTCTTGCTGTATATATATTGCCAAGAATTAAGAGACATTACTACAGAAACATGAAAGAGGTAGTTTGCTGTTAATCGAAAATACTTAAATTATAGTAAAATAAGGATTTAGTTAGCTGTTGGAAACCAAGTAAAAAGAATACAGGCACCCACAATCTCTTTGATGCATAAAGACCCTCCAGAAGTAAGAGACATAATCACAGGAGGGTGGAAGAGGTAGCATGCTCTTGATAAAAATATCTAATATATAATATTAGGCTGTAGTTAGATGTTGTAAGCGCTCAGTGTAGTCACCCCTTCTCGGGCAGGAAGAAAACGTTTTGTGACTTATGTCAGCGATGTCCTAACTCAGGAAGGGGGTGGGCAATGCCATTGAGATGAAGCTCCAGTGATTTCTCATGATCCAGAACAGAGGGATGTGAAGATCCTGGTTACCAAACAAAGTGCTTTGGGAAGATGAGTACAGGTAATGCAAAGGATAAGCCTGACTGGCATGGCTAAAACCTTGTCAGTTTTTCCCCACTATGATCCAACTGGGACTAACTAGTTTTTTTCATTTACTATATTTCTTTGTTCATTTTGGGGTTCACAACAGATGTGTTGAGTCATTGGGGCTGACCCTCTTAAATTTGTGTTATGTGTTTCTCTGATGTTCAGTATATGATACCCAGCATTGGAGGACTACAGGGAAAACAAGCAGGATAAAGGTGTCTGGGGCGGGGGGTGTACAGAAGGGGGAGGAACGGGGCTGGTAAAAGGCACCTGATGTCAAGGAGTTCCAGAAGACAAAGAATGTCTTAAAACTGACCGTAGTATTAATTGTACAATACTGCCTGATGTGATTAAACTGTGGAATGATATGATATCTGCATTCACATCCAACAAAACGGTTTAGAAAGAAAAACATAAGTCACATCCAAAGCCTCCTCCATTTAGATCAACAAGGGACTACAGCGCTTCAGGGATGGTGTGATAACCACTGGGGACACAAGCTGTTGTTCCTGGGACATGGCATTGAGAAGGTGACAATCCATAGCAACTCCCTGCACCAGAACAACAAACATGGTCCCTCCTGCACCCTCCTCATTGTTCCTGTGCCTGAGCCCACTGGTACAGCCAGTGAGGATTCAGCTTGTCGGGGTCTTCCTCTCCTTCACAGCCCCTCTACTTCACCAAGCCTGATGCCCTTCTCCAGGGACTTGACCCTCCTGACAGCAAGTCCAGCGTATATGAGACAAGATCTCACCATCCTTCTACCTACAGTACACTCTGGCCCTACTCCCAACTCAGATCTGTGTCCTCTTCTCAATCAATGTTACTTGCAATATTCTTTGACAAAACTACTATTCAAATACATCCCTTCTTCTTTGGTCTCCTTTATTCAATATCCAACTTTCACAGGCATGTAAGGCACTTAGGACTCCTAATGGCAGGATGGTTACACATTTTCCAGGATGCAGTTCTTCCCCTACTGATTAAAGATGCTAGGTGTCAGCATTGTACTCCACAGAAGTTAGTATGAGACATGGAAAGCAACTTGACATGGGGAGGCCCTGAGAGAACTATGTATGGATAACTGTTTCCTAGGTTAGCAGCTAAACCTGCCCTTTGTCACACTGTTTGGGTATCAAGGGTCTCCTATTTTATTTATGTTGTATTTTTGCCATGAAAAAGGTCCTAACAACTGATTACAAGGATCCACATGTGACCTCTTCCCTGGGAGAGGGACAGCAGAGAAGGGGGGAAGGGAGACTGCGGATAGGGCAAGATATGACAAAATAACGATGTATAAATTACCAAGGGCACATGAGGGAGGGGGGCATGGGGAGGGAGGGGCAAAAAAAAAAGAGGACCTGATGCAAGGGGCTTAAGTGGAGAGCAAATGCCTTGAGAATGATTGGGGCAGGGAATGTATGAATGTGCTTTATACAATTGATGTATGTATATGTATGGATTGTGGTAAGAGTTGTATGAGTCCCTAATAAAATGTAAAAGAAGAAAAGAGAAAAAAATGATTACGGCAAAGACTGTACAGATGTGCTTTATACAATTGATGTATGTATATGTATGAACTGTGAAAAGAATTGTATGAGCCCCAATAAATTGTTAAAATAAATTAAAAAAAAAATAACTCCAGTAACGTAAAAAAAAAAAAAAAAGAAAGAAAAAGATCCTAACTTCCTTTCAGTTTCAACTGTAACAGAGATCAGGTTGGCTACAGAAACTCAGAAGTTTGCTCTGCAAGCACGAGGCAGAAGGAAACTGAGGTTTGCTTCCTCCAAACTACTCAGAAAAAGGAAGGGAAAATCAATTTGTAGACCTTAAATTGTCAAAGTGAGAAGGTCATTTCAAAATGAATTTTCACAAACAGTGCTGTCTTGATGGGATTATAGTCATTCACCTTCAGGGAAATCTAACGAAGGCAACTATTATTCAAATATACGCATCAAACAAAAAAGCAGTTCCTGAAGAAGTTGAAGAATTTTATCAACATCATCAATCAGAAATTGATCAAACATGAAATCAAGATGCATCGATATGTATGAGTTACTAGAATGCAACAATTCAAAACAAAGAAGGAACAGTATTTGGGAAATATGGACCTGGTGATAGGAGCTAAACCAAAGATCCCATAATAGAATGTTGGAAGGGTGATGGCTTGTGTATTGAAAATATGTTCTTTTTTGAAAATGATTGGGGCAGGGAATGTATGGATGTGCTTTATACAATTGATGTATGTATATGTATGGATGGTGATAAGAGTTGTATGGGTCCCTAATAAAATGTAAAAAAAGAAAAGAGGACAAAAAAATGATTAGGGCAGGGAATGTACAGCGGTGCTTTATACAATTGATGTATGTATATGTAAGAACTGTGATAAGAATTGTATGAGCCCCTAATAAATTGTTAAAATTTAAAAAAAATTTTTTTAAAAAAGATAAAAAAAAAGAAAATGATTAGGGCAAAAAATGTACAGATGTGTTTTATACAATTGATGTATGTATATGTATGGATTGTGATAACAGTTGTATGAGCCCCTAATAAAATGTTTTTAATAAAATAAAATACAAAAAAAAAGAAAATATGTTCTTTTAACAACAAGAATGAGCACTATACACATGGAGTTCTCCTAAAGGACAGCATACAAACCAGACTGACGTCTGTGAGAAGAGATATTACAGAATCTCAGCATCAGCAGCTGAAACCTGGCCAGGTGCCAACTGTGGATAAAACCCTAAATTATGTACAACTTCAGGCTGAGATGAAGAGAATTCAAAGGAATCCAGGAGAGCCAGAATATGACCTAAATTCTGTGCCACCTGAATATCAAGTACATCTCAAGACGAGATTTGCTGCACTGGAAGCGATTACCAGCAGGTATGCTGAGCCGTAGAAGGACAAGAGCATGATTCCTGAAGAAAGCGAAAGGTCATTAAACAGACAGGGAAGAAAATATCAGAAGGGATGTCAGTAGAGACACAGAAAGTGGCTCTTAATAGTGGAGTAGCTACACAAATGGAGGAAAGGATGAAGTCAGAGTGAAAAAGATCATCTCAAATAGAGTTCGAAAAAACAATGGAAAATATTCTAATGAAAGGGCAAGACTAAGATCAAAACCAAAGGGAAGAAAACGCTCAGCATAAATGAAAGTGAAAGAACTGAGAAAAAGTTCAAGAACTGATTTGCAATATTGACAAATTCTATATGCAGAATATTAAATGGTGCAGGAAACAATAAAGATGTTTAGAATACATCGTTACTGCACCCCCACCCCCAAAATGCATCTTTTATCAAAGGGAACGTAGACCTAGGAACCGATGGACTTTAAGGAGCAAGTTGAAGCTGCACTGAAAGCATTAGCCAAACAACAGGCTCCAGTAATTGGTAGGTGAGACCTTGTGGACATGTGATCAGGAGAGACCAGTCCCTGGAGAAGGACAGCAAGCTGGGTAAAGTGGAGGGGAAGCGAGAAAGAAGGAATGCCATCACTGAGATGGAATGGCACAGTGGCTGCAACAATGGCTGAGAAATAAGAACTGTGAGATAGCGCAGGACAGGGAAGTGTTTCCTTCTGTTGTGCCCCAGGTCCCTAGGTGTCAAGAATGACCCATGGGCACCTGATAACAATATGGTTAAAAAGGAGATAACAAGGTCCTTGTCTGGTATGCCTCCATGAAGAATCACCATAGCCAGGGAGGTCTCTCCACATTCTAAGAGAGAGATAAAGAGAGGTGTAGTAGGAGGGGAAGAGTAGGAGGAAGGAAAAGAGGAGGAGGAGGAGGAGGAGGAAGGAGGGGAAGCAAGGAGAGAAGAAAAAAAAACAAAGTCCTGAAGTCATCTCCTGTCTAAAGATTGATGTGTAGACAACCTGGGAGACCAGATGGTCTTTCCTGACATTTTTCATGTCCCGATATGTTTATTCTCCTCCAGGTGAACGCCCTGAAGATATCTGTCGCAAAGGAAATGTGAATGTTTGCAGTGTATGATTTAATAGGCGGATGAGTGTAATTCATTGGCAATCATGTTGACTCATGGTTCTAGGCTCCAGGGAATCCCACACCGTCGCATCTACTGCCAAGATTGCACCCAAGAAAACTCAGTGGGGCACAGTTCTACTCTCCAGTCACTCAACATTAAGGATACAAATGCATATGGTCCTTCCTGTCTGCCTCCTTGGATGCATCTCTCAGCTCCCTGAAACTTCCCTCCATACATTTCTGAAAGTATTTTCTTCAGTTCAACTCAATACCAGGAAATGAGCTTCCTTGCAGTTTAAGTGTGTTTGCTGTCTTCAAGGTGTTCTTTCCTAGTTTTCTGTCAAGCAGGTCTACATGTCCCTAACCATTGAGGAAAACTCTCCAGGGAGAAAGTTTTAGTTGCATGTATTTGATATCCTTTGATTGCTGATTCTGTTTGGCTTTAGGTGCTACCTATGAATGAGGAACCCCATTGATTTTCTTCTTGCAAAAAGATTGACACACTCAGTAACACAAAGGTACAGTTCTGCTGTTGTACGTGGCTAAGATGACTCAGAATTGACTAGATACATGAGTTTGTCCCTTTTTAATTTGCAGATGTATGTCTCACATGGTTTTCTCTTCTGCAATCAACTTGTGGAACTAGGGAGCTATATAGCTTTTTAAATTATTTGCATTGTTTTGCTGTGCATAGTGTAAATTAAAGGGTTAGCCAAGGACACCAAGCCACTCTGTTCCAAACATCCAGAGAACAAATGACCAATGCTGCAAACTAGACGGTCAAGCATTTCAGCAAAAGCAGAGGTCGGGATGAAGAAGGGAAATTCTAAGCAGAGGGACCAAAGTGCTGTTCTGTAGTGAGGACTGTCTTCCAAGTCGCCAAATATGTAGGACTGAAAAATTACTTTGCTCTCTGCAGTGAATGCTTGGTTTGGTTTCTTATTATTTTAGTTACATAAATATTTCAAGAGCCTCCCGGTGTAGGATGAACGATTTTGAAGTAACATTGGCCACAGTGAACTAGGAGGAGGAGACCAGGAATTGAGGAAGCTGGGAGGATGTGTAAATGCGGAGGAACAGCTCAGGGGAGGACAGTGGGAATGTCCCCACAACTTGAAGACCATCATCACTGTCCCTCAGGGGTTCATTCAGACACTGTGACATTGGCATATGGTCTGCTGGGTACATTCCCAAGAACAATGAGAAAAGAAGGCAAATAAATGAAAGCACTCTCAATCTCTTTGCTGCATATATATTCTCAAGAATTAAGAGACATATTCATAGAGATGGAATAGCCGGCAGTTGATTAAAAACTTAAAATATAACACAATGAAGCTTTAGTTAGATCTTGGAAGCCATAAGTGTAAGAACCCCTTCCAAGACAGAAAAAAAATATTTTCTTGGTTATGTTAAGGGATGTTGTACGTCAAGAAGGGGTGGGTAATGCCATTAAGATGAACCTGCGGTGATTTCCTATGATCCATGTGGTTGTCACCTAATGTGGTGTCAATTTAAGGATTAATAGTGTAGGGGTGGAGTGTAGGGTATTCATCTGGAGATAGCAAGGAGACTTCTCTATGGGCATGAGCTTCTCCAGAGATTTCTGGGAAAGCTGGTTCTTCCTCTTTGGAGGTGGAAGACATTTTTCTCTCTCTGCCACGCCCTGGGAGACATTGCAGAAAACAAGCCACATGGAGGGAACCAGAACTCTGAAGCCAGAGAAGCCATAGAGACACCCCTGCCAGCGTTGAGATGCTTATAACACTACTGGAACCAAAGACATTCTACCCACTTGCTTGTGACTCTCCTGCATTTGGCTTCATTTCATGTATTTCTTGAATCAGAAAAGGACTTTATAGATTGGTATCAGACATATGGGTTAATATCGGACTTATGGACTTTACCTGGACTGGTCTGGGATGTTTTTTTAATATTCAATTGTTCTTGTATATAAATCACTTTCTTATACATGTGTGTGCATGGCTTTGTTTCTATAGTATACCAACACTAACACAATCCAAAATAGAGGGGTGGGAAAAACCTACTTGCAAAAAAAAGTGCATCGGAGGGATCAAATAGTGATCAACGTGATAAACCTGACTTGGTTAAAACCCTGTCAGTTGAATCCACCCCTGATAGCCAATGAGTCTGTTGTAATTTTCATCATTTTCTGTATTTCTTTGTTCCTGTTGAGGTTTATCAAAGATGTGTTTGGTCCTTTGGAGTGACCCTCTTGAATTGGTGTACGTGTTTGTCTGTTGTTCTGTATATGATGCCCAGCATTGGTGGACTATGGGGACAGCAAATAGGGTAAGGGTTTCTAGGAGTTCCTGGACAGTTGGGTGGAGTGGGGTAGGACGGAAGCTGAAATCCAGGAGTTCCAGAAGACAAACAATGTTGTAGCAATTGTGCAAGACTGTCTGATGCGGTTTAACTGTGGAATATGGTATCTATATTCACTTCCAATGAAGTGGTTTAGAAAGAAAAGGAAAAGTCAGATCTAAAGCATCCTCCATTTAGATGAACACGGGAGTATGACATTCAGGGAAGGTTTGATAACCACCAGAGAAACAAGCTACTGTTCATGGGACATGGCTTTGAGGAGGTTACACCCTACGGCATCTCCCTGCATCCTAGAACAAGTCATGGGCCCTCCTCCTACTCCTCGCCATCATTCCTGTGCGGGAGCCCAGTGTTACAGCCAGTGACAATCCATCTTCTTCCAGGTCTTCCTCTCCTTCACAGCCCCTCTACTTTACCATGCCTGAGGCCGTATTCCAGGGCCTGGTTTCTCATGACAACATGTCCAAAGTATGTGTGTTACTCTGGGTACACCAGAGAAACAAATCCAGAGGCACTCATATGTGTATAAGAGAGATCTCTCTATATAAAAGGGTAATTGTATATTTTTTAAAAATCCTAGTCCAGTCCACATTAAATTCGTAAGTCTGATAGTAGCTCTTATTTCTGATATCCTGTAAATTCTTCTTCAGGCACATTCAAAACATGCAGTCACTCTGAGCATAGGAAGATCATAGGCCGATATGTAGAAAGTCTTGTGGACCCGGAGGCAGGGGAAGCACCTTAGCACGGGCGTGGGCCTCCATGTGGCTCCCCAGCTCCAAGGCTCTGGCTGCCATTAGCATAGCTCCATGTGGCTTGTCAACAAGAATGTCTCACAGGGAGACAAAGCTGAGAGGGCATCTCTGCATCCAGGGGGGCATTTAGGAATTCCCAGCATTCTGAGAAGGATATGCCCACATGGTGGTCTCAGTGGCTATGGACAGATTGACAAGCTAGACTCCACCCCTAGGAAAGTTGAGAAGAGAGTATGTAAATGCCACATTTTTTAAGACAAAATCTCACCATCCTTGCATCTGAAGTGCACTCTGGCCGTACTTCCAATACAGATCTGTGTCCTTTTAGCAATCAGTGTTACTGCAGTATTCTTTGACAGTCCACGCTTGAAATGTATCAGTTTTCCTTTGGTCTTTATTCAATGTACAACTTTTAAAGGCACTTGAGGCACTTAGTAACCCTAGTAGCAGGATGGTTTTACATTCCCCTGCAAAGAGAAAGGGCCACCGTTTCAAATCTCCAACTGCTCGTCAAGAGAAAGGCAGGATTTTTTGCTTCCACAGTTACAGCCTTGGAAACACACAGCGGGTAGTTCCTCCCAGTCTGATATAGGTCGCTACGAGTCAGCACTGATTCCATGACACTTCGTATGAGACACTGAAATTAACATGACCTGGGTGAAGCCCAGAGAAAGATAGGAATGAATAACTGTTTCCGGTCTTAAGGGGGAAAACCACTCTGTGTCACAAAGTTTGGGGAATCAATGGTTTCTTATGCTCATTATAAAACCTGTTCTATTTATTTGCCATTTCTGACGCGAACAAGATCCTAAATTCCTTGTGACGGTGTCAAGTGTAATAGAGATCAGGTTGAGTGCAGAAATGCCTGAGTTTCTCCTGCAGCCTGAGGCAGAAGGAAATTGAGGTTACTTTCCCCAAAACTACTGAGAAAAAAAAAAAAAGGGAAAATCAAGCAATTTATATGCCTTAAATTAAGTACAAAAGTGCCAAAGTCATTTCTAAAGGAATCTTTAAATACAATGCTGTCTGTGATAGGATTATAATTGCCCACCATCAGGGAAATCTAATCAAGGCAACTATTGCTCTAATTTATACACCAACCTCAAAGGCGGCTCCTGAAGAAGTTGAAGAACTCCCTCAACATCCTCAAACACAAATTGACCAAACCTGCAATCAAAATGCATCGATAATTTTAACTGACTGGAATGCAAACATTCAAAACAAAGAAGAAGGAACAGTAGTTGGGGAATATGAACAAGGTGTTAGGAGCTAAACCGAGGATCGCATAATAGAATTTTGGAAGTGTGATGGCTTGTTCATCACAAATACCTTCTTTTAACCACAGGAATGAACAATATACACATGGAGTTCTCTTGATGGAATGCACACAAACCACACTATGCGAAGAGACAACGCAGAATCTCAGCATCAGCAGCTGAAACCTGGCCAGAATCTGCCAGTAGACATGACCACCAATGACTCATATGCAAGTTCAGGTTGAAACTGAAGAGAATTTAAACATATCTAGGAGAGCCATAAAGCAACCTTAAGTCTGTCCCACCTTGAATATCAAGAACGAACCAAGAAGAGATTTACTGCACTGGAAGAAAATGCCATCATGCCTGCTGAGCCATGGAAGGACATCAAAAACCTCATGCGCGAATAAAGAGAAAGGAAATTAAAATACACAAGGAAGAAAATACCAGGGGGCAGGTCAGAAGAGACTCTAAAAGTTGATTTTAAGAATGCATTAGCCACGCAGATGGAGGAAATGATGACGTCATACAATGAAAACGAACATTTAAAAGAGAAGCTTGAAAAGACAATGGAAAATATTTTACAACAATGTGCAAGATCTAAGGCTAGAAAACCAAAAGGGAAGGATGCACTCATCCTAAATGAAAGTGAAAGAAAACAAGAGAAATTTCAAGATTTGATTTATAAGTAAATCATTAAATGGTGCAAGAAACATCAAAGAAGATGGCTAAGATACATAAAATCACTGTACCACAAAAATAAAAACTTATCCTTTACCTAGTATTTCCAGCGGGTGCGCAGGAATAGGAATTAATGGAATTGAAGGAGTAAGTTCAAGCTACCCTGAAAGCATCAGGCAAAACACTGGCTCCAGGAGTGGGCAGAGCACCGACTGAAATGTTTCAACATGTTAATAAAGCTCTGAAAGTACATACTTGTCTCTGGAAGGAAATTTGGGAGGCAGCAACCTGGCCAACTGACGGGAAGACATGCAATATTGTACACATCCCCGAGAAAGGTGACCCAACTGAATGCTCACACTGTACGATGTCATTGACAGTACAAAGATGTACAATGTTGCTGAAGATCATCCAACAATGGTCGCACAACTGCACTGACAGGGGAGCTGCCTCTGGATTCACAAGAGGGTATCAAACTAGAGATACCATTGCTGGTGCCGAGGGACCTTGTGTCAAAGTTGACAACATCAGAAAGATGTCTACAGGTGTCTCATTGACTATGCAAAGGCATTCAACAGCGTGAACCCTAACAAATTTGGGGTATACTTGAAAACGGGAATTTCTCAACCCTTTCTTGGGCTCAGGAAGTCATGCACACAGATCAAGGGCAAGCTGCTGGCTTGACATTCAGGAAAGATGTGTGTCTGCGTTGTATCCCTTCAGCCTATTTCTCAATATGCATGTTGGCAAATAACCAGAGAAGCAATATTATATGAGGATGAGGCATCTGGATTGAAGAAAAGTTTATGAACAAGCTGACTTGCTCAGAGGGAGCAGGAGTGGAAATATTTACTTATGAAGATCAAGGCCTGCGTCCTTCACTGCAGATTACAGCTCAGTGTCAAGAAGGCCCAAATCCCCACAGCTGCACCTGGAGGTGACATCCCGATAAATGTAGATCAAAACTGAATTTGTGAATGACTGTCTTGCTTGGATCCAAAATGAATGGCTTGGAAGTAGCGGCAAGAGATGAATAGACTTAATGCATCAGGTGTATCTGCTACACAAGGTGTGGAGGAGCAAAGATGTGACACTGGAGAGTCAAGTGCACCGGACCCAGGCCATGGGTACATTAGAATCGTGTTGCTTGAAAGTACCACAGACTTCCAGGGGATAGACAAGTTTGTCTTCTTGCAAGAAGTCAGGCCACAGGGCTCCATAAGACAAGGATGGCAACTATTCTTGTTACGGACTTTGATATGTTAACACAAGAGACTAATCCTTGGAGAGGGATAACATGTTTGGTAAAGTAGAGGGCAGAGAAAGCCGGGAAGGCCCTCGATAAGATGGATTGACATAGTATGTGAACAATGGATAACACGAAGGACTAATTGTGTGAATAGCACAGGACCCCATGCTGCTCCCTGCTATTATGCACAGATCGGTGTGGGTCAGAACCGAATGAGGGCCACTAACAACATCGGCATGAAAATGGATTGTGGGCCATGGTAGAAGGACCAAAGTTAATTAACTTATTCTAGTGGCCGATTACTTCTCTTTTTGGAAGAAAGACTAACACAGGGGACTCATGTCTCTATATGAAGCCATGTTGGAGGAGGTTTACACCGAGAAGACATCTCTGGTTCTCCATGAATGGCTGAGGAGCACACTGAGAAGACAGTGACAAGTGCAGGATCTCCTTCCCACCACAGAGGTCAGACCCACCAAGACAACACCCCAGATACAACAGAGGGACGCCAAGACGATGACCACCAGCAAGTCCCTCATTGGCTTTGAGGAAAAAGTGACCCCAAAGACCAGGGTTTTCCTCCTCAGAGTTGGCACTTCCGTCACTTGATATCTCTCAAGATAAATGGCATAGACATGGATGCCCTTCCACAGGACACTTTGAAAAAAAGAGCTGGGGCTACAAGGTTTTTTTGGTTTGTTTTTGAGAGGTAAAGGGGAATGATTTACACACAATCTAAATGACCTTAAAGAATTGCCAATCAGGATGTTTACTGTTGCTGTTTCAAGATGTCTTCTGGAACCCCATGATGAACAGCCACATGGAAACACAGGAGGCATAAAAGGAGGCAGGAATACAGAACCTCTACAGCAGGTTACCTTCCACTGGCTCCTCAAAAGGACAAGTGACCAACACAGGCAAGATGAAGATTCTTCTCCTGATGTTGGGACTCACCCTCACCTGTGCTGGCCTGCACTCTCTGCCTGAAGAACAACTCTCAATGGTAATGAGGACAGCCTAGCACAAGGGATTCTTCTTTTATGCATGTGCATGTTGCTTTGAGGGACTGTGTTGGGGTTTCAAAATTTGTGCCCCTGGATCTTCACCTGTAACTCCCCAAAGGACAATCCTTCGATTTATTGGGTATTGCTAAGTTCCTAAGAACAATGCCCACAAGAGATAGCTCATGCATGACACCTTTATGCCTTGCTCTGCAGGAAATAAACCCCATAGGGATTGCATGGATGCTTTTCAGAAGGAGGCAACTTGGATAGATTTCTCCTTCGATTTATTGGATATCGATAAGTTTCTACGACCAATCCTCATGAGAGAATGAGGATGCATGGCACCTATATGTCTTGTTCTGCAGGAATTATGCTGCATAGGTTTTGCCTTGCTGATTTCAGCAGTAATTAACTGGGATTTTCTCGTGGGGTGACTTCTTCTGGGCAGAGTCTGTCTGGATTCAGAGGCATACTGAAACATGGACACCATCAGGAGCATGATGTGTGTCTACATTCTCCCTCAGTACTTCACATAAAATAACACAGTGGATGTGAACTGAACATAGTATGTGATGAAACAGTGCAAACTGTTACAGGAATTTCTCACTTTTGTTTCTTCCCTTCGTATTGTGTTTGTTATTGTTTTCATAAGCTTCTATATTCAACAAATTCAGTATTTTCTCTAATGCAAGCCATGGGTCACATTGTTGTAGATGTAGATGATGTTCGAGAAATAGTGATACCTGGGCCAACATTTCCTACCGATATATTACTTGTAGATCTGAGGAAATTATGATCGCGTATACGCCGCCTCTACCAATCCAAACAACAAAATGGAAGGTGGTAAATTCGATGGTAAAATGCATGATGGTGAGTTTTTCCCACACAGTGGACTCATAAGTTTTGCATATTATGTCAAGTAAGTAAACATTTCATGGAATGAAAATGAACACAGCAATCTGGTTACCAAGGAAGAATCTACCTTCTTTGGTTGCAGAGAAATCTCAGGACTCTGGGTGGTGGACTTCAAACATTCTGTAGAGGTGGAGATTTAGGAGCCAAAGTCTTAGAGGACAGAGTCAAAAGCCTCCCTTGGAATCAACTCACTGAATACCGTAGGGAGACACATGAACAGTGCCCTCAAGTCTTTAAGTTACCAATACAATCCTTCAACGGTCACGTTCTAAACACCAGGGAACCTGAGACGGGATTTCAAAGGTGTGAGCAGAGCATAAAAATACAACATAACCTCTCTGTAGAAGCACTCCTGGCTACTTTGAATCTGTTGCTGTATGCGTGGGTAGGGAGTTGGGTGGGACATCGCGGTTGCACAGGTGGCCTAGAGAAATAAATCCAGTGGCACTCACATGTCTATGAGACAGAGCTTGAGATCAACAAGCAATCTCACACCCACAGAACGCATCCCAGCCCAGTCCAACTCACTCAGACCAACAATGAGAGGCAAACCAGGGCCCCCTTCACCTGTAAGTAGCTGCAGGGTGTGGATGCAGAAATGTGATGTGGACTGTAGGAGGGTCACAGGCCAGTAGGTGTAGTCAGTCACCTAGATCCAAGGTCAATAGAGACATGACAGGTCACTGACAGCTCTCAGCAAACAGTGGCCATATGGGCCACCCTTAAAATACAGAATCCCATCACACAGAAAGCTGAAGTCATAGGGTGAGGTTTATGTAGGTTCTCAGCTTCCTCTGATGATCAGAATCTGGTGTGCAGAAAGCTAGGGATGACAGTGTGAGTCCAACATCCACTTGGGGAACTACATAGGAAAGTCGTTTGTGGACAAATCCCTTCTATTGACAACTGACGGATTGGAGGAAAGGGGTTACTAAAGAGAGCGCTTTGGAGGGATGAGCATAGCTGACTATAGGCATAGATCTGACTTGAACAGTTAAAATTTTCTCAGATTTCCTTCCCCCACACCCTTGATGCATGCTACATCAATTTTGTTTCTAAAATTTTTGGTATCTTTGGTTTGTATTCTTATCTTTTTTTTTCCTTTCAAATTAGGGTATATCTCAGAAGTGTTATGTTATTGAAGTTGTGTTACATTTTTTTTCCTTTTGCATATGAAACCCAGGATTGATGTACCTACACAGAGAGAAGTAGAATATTAGTTTGAGGAGGAGGGAGTTACAATGCTCAGGAGAAGGGGAGAGGCAGTCACGGAGTGCATATATAGAAAGAATGGGTGGAAACTGAAGGAGCAACTGTACAATTCTGCTTGGATTGACTGAATTATGGAATGCTGTTATATATGCATTAAGTTACAAAAGACAAAGTCATACCTACAAGGAAGCAACTTAAGGCTTTGACCCATTTAGCAGCGGGAATTCCACCTTGGATATAACATAGCCTACATGATAATAAAGTCTCACTCCCATGAGGTAGAAAAGGTTTCATTGCCTCAAGGATTATTGGTAACATGACTGTTCTTTTGCTCACCTTTGGTAAGAACTCAAGTCAATAATGAAAGAGGGAAAATATTTTTCACTTCTTTGGATTCCTAGTTCAGATCCATAAACAGATGTTGGAATTTGGGTGGATTATACCTGGGCTTCTATAGGTATGGAAGGCCTTTGGAGGAGGAAATGAATTTGGAAGATAGGAGTTAAGAAGAGGGAAAAGAAGGATTCTGTTCTAAAATACTTAGGTCTATTTAAAAAAAATACATACTTAATATTTGTGTTCAAATGCATGGGGGGGGAGTGGAAGGTGAGGTTCCAGGGAACTGTATACAGGAAGTAGGGTGATGGCAGCAGAAGATCAAAGTTCTCAAAATGGAGGAGGTAGCATTTATCTTGTAGACGATTGTCTGTGGGTGATTTGATTTGAACTCAGCACCTCCAGGCCCCAGAACAGTTCTCCACAGAAGGTGGCGATTGGGTACATTCTCTCCTTCCTGATCATGTTACTTCTGTGAAGACTGGGGCAGAGAATGCAAACAAACACCCAATAAAAGACAATTTCTGAAAATTGATTGTGTAAGTCAGAAAAGTTGAGCTCTTAAGTCTAACATAGAGAAATAGATCTACTGAAAAAGATTTGGACTTGTGCTGGGGATATATAACGACCCAAGTTGTCAATTTGAAATTAACTTGTGAAATTTGTATTTGACTGCAGAACTTTGTCCTTCTCTTTCTCTGTATCTGTGGTAGACAGACGGACACAGTCAAAAACATTCCAATACAATAGCCGTGTGTCGAGAGCCATTCCTTTTGCTTAAATTAGTAAAAATGATGGACAGGGTATCATTGCCTTGTCGTGATGAGAACGTAAGGTTCCTACTATTTTTAACTCCTCTGTACATGTGGACACTTGCTTTCAGTCAGGTTCAATTTTCTCTCCGATGATCAGAATTGGTTCACACTTCAGTTGTGACAACTGTCTGCCTGTAAATACCATCCTACTGAACATGCAGAAGTGTCTACAGCCCACAGAGGAAGGTGGTGCTCTGTGTTGATCCATGGAGTCACTGGTGACCATGCTGATGGTGTGACTCAGTGGTTCTACAGTTGTCACATAATGGAACAGGCCCGCAGACTCACATCTTGTTTGATTTCACTCGGTCTTACTGCATTTCACCAGTTGCTTTTTATTCCAAACGGAAGATCTTTGTAACTCCAAGAAAGTATACAGATGCTGTTTTGTAGACAAGTGGGCAATGCAGACATTGTTGATGCATGAAAGGCCAGGCATGAAATCCTAGTCATCCAGGTAATGTACTGAATGGTGTTATTACATTTACTAAATCAACTGAGCATGTTTCCCGTTCTTTGTTTAAAGGGAAATGCCTTCCCCATTATTCATAGGCACAGAAAAAAGTAGCCAATGAGTTTGTTCTTGTTGGTAAGTACTATGGTGTTTCTGTTGGCAATGGGCGGGTTGAGATTGGATTGATGGCCACAGCTTCAGACAAAGACTGTAGATCTGAACTCTGCTTCTGCTAAGCATCACAGGTCAAGCCTGGAATTCCCCAGTATTTTCCCAGCGTGTTAATGTGTTATGCAAGGAGATAAGTGATATTACATGAAGTGGTCATTGCAACTTTGAATAGTCTGAGGAGAAACTGAAAACAAACGCTCAGAACGACGGCTTCAGGTCATCCCGGGGCAGAGGGCAAGGTCCTGAGCTCCTTAACAACAACCTGAAGGGAGCCGTGGAGGACGCTAAACCGACAGGCTGGTTGTTGGGGGGATTCCCGTCTCGCCCAGGCTGCAGGCAGCCTTGGACAACAAGGAATCCTAGGTCTAAGGGAAGCAGGGTTGCATTGCCCCGCCCGCTGCAGAACAGCAGAGACAAAGGGATCTCCTAGATTCGGAGGATCGCCCACAGGTGCGCCTCACCTGCAGGGGTGCACCTTGGACGTGCCTCGCGGACTACAGGAGCCCCTGCGAACTCAGGTCAGCACCGAGGCCAGCTCCCCCCTGCCGCGTCCCTGCCGCGCTCCCCACGTGCACGTCCAAAGGACGCACGGCTGCTGCCTCGGCGCGCGCATGCGCCAAAGCGGCTCCTCCTCCCGCCGCGCGACCCCGGGCCTGCGGGGCCTCTGAGGGCGCTCTGAGGGAAAAGGCGCGGCGGGGCGCCCGTCCGTCCGCCGGAGCAGCAGGTGGGCCGCGCGGCTGCAGGCGGGGAGCGGGGCGCCGGGAGGCCGCGGGGGCTGCGCTCGCGCCCCGCCGAGCACCCTGCGGCCGGCGGCCCGGCCTCCTCACGCCGCGCTGGACCCGCCGCCCTCCCGACGCGCCGCCCCGGCCCCGACCCCGGAGACGACCCGTTACCGGCTGCGACGTCGTCGGGGGTCCCGGAGAACCGGACCCACGGGACCGCCGGGCCCGCGCTGAGGCCCGAACACGGCCCCGCTGACGCCACCGTCGCCCGCCGGCCCCGTATGTTCACTTCCGCTTTCCGGAAGTCCCGCCCCCACGACCCCGGTGACCCGGAAGTGCCCCCTTCCTGCTGCTCCAGCGTGTTGGGCCCTGCAGGCCTTGGCTTGGCTGGCTTCTGACCTGCCCGAGAGGTTGCAAGCTGATGACTGTGGTTCGAAGGGGAACCCGCTCCGTACCCCCAGGTCTTCCCGTGCAGCCTTTACCTGGGAGCGGTGCCCCGGAGACGTGCGCGACCCGATCTGGACCAGGCTGCGTGGACCCCCCACAGGGGCTTTCCTACTGCCCCCTGCCCGGCCTGGATCCCCTGGAATGGGCAGTAGCTGCTTCCTCGGGAGTCTTTGGAAGCTCAGGGATTGCACTGCAGCCACCTGCAGGGTGGAAGGTGGGAGCAGGGTAGGGCAGGAGGCTGGGTTGTAACCTGGCTCTATCTCGGCTACTGGGGTTTTGATTTCAGGGGCGAAGTGGGCAATGGGCTACGAAGCGCTTCCAACCTAAAGCCATAATGAAAATGTCCCTCCTCTGTTGACCACGCAAATACAAACTCAACTCCAACTATACACTAAATAAGATTTTGTTCCCCCTCCTTAGGGAAATTGGCTGTTTTCTTCCTTCCCACTTAGGCCCTTTGTTTTCATTTACTGGCTGCATGAGCCAGTGACTTGACTACGTCCAACAGAGCTGACCGACTAGTAAAAGCTAAGTTGTTTTGCCTATTGTGAAATGCAAATCCTCTTTCATAGTTGGGTGATGCACCCTCATGACAACTATGCATGTAGAAGACAAGATTTCTGTCCTCACCCACCCAGTAGCCACTTCTTGCGCCAGCAGCATCTTAAGAAATGTCAGCACCTGTGACAAATGGTATGTCAAAGCTTGCCGTTCCTGTCAATCCCCAGATCTGTGAATTTAGCAAACAGGCTTCAGGTTCACCTTTAATGCAAAGACTGTGTTATCCTCAAATGATGTTTTCTCCTTTTAAAGAACTTTAAGAAGCTACAATGTAATTTTGTTTTCTAACCCGGAGTTTCAGAAATGCGGAACCGATGATGCTTCCATGCACCTGAATGTAAAACCTCTAAGCCATGGAATATGATGGCCCAATACTTCCAGTATTTGCTACAAAAAAAAAAAAAGTAAGTTGAGGGCTGTTTCATATTCTCTGGGGAATGGTAATGTTCTAGAGGGCTGATGGTTGCAGTAGTACTGTTGCTGGCAATATTAGCTCAGAACCTCAATCATGAGAACGTGAGGACTGGCCGCGTCATCTGAGGTGATTTGCTACGGGAAAAGAACGCACAGATGATTGAGGCCAGAAACTTGAAAATTAACTCTGGTTGCGATCATTCAAGCATCTCCACATGGAAGTACACACTTCGTAGATAACAGTTGTTATCTGTGACTACTTTTATTTTTGCCCTTTAAGTAGGCAGCGTAACCTCATCTGGTTTACAAAAGTTTTGACACCGATAAGCTTGAGGCCAGGGAGCACTTAGGGTTCCCCCTTTTTCCTATTTATAAGATTTCCTTTTTCACAAAACATCTAATGAAAACAAACTGTCATCATAAACATATTAAAGTATGCCCAGCTGTCATAAAAACAACCGTAAAAAATAAAGCCTAGTGGATCCAGCTAGAGTGTGGATACCAAGGTCATCTTGTCATGAGCAAAGTAGATTTTCAAAGCAATCGGAATCAATCATTTATGATATAAGTTGATTCCAATAAGACTGGACGAAACCATACCAGTCTCCATGGCCCTTTCTCCACTTCACATACTCAGTTACCAATCAGGTCTAGGTCCAGATTCCTTGTCCACATTTTGTTTGTTTTTTGCTTAATGTTTTCTTGTTCCTGAAGAATATTCTCAATGCCTCAGTGTCTAATGTTTGATGAAAATTGAGTAACAGCACAGTGAAATAGAAATAACAAACTAGTAACTGAAATGATGCGCCCAATTGGGTGCCCTACATATCAAGTTTACCTCTGCCCTCTGTAACCCTTATTTTTTTCAAATACTCTCACTCAAATCTTCAAATCTACTGTTTATGTATAAACAGACAAGTGCATCACCAGAAAACCAAGGTGCTACCATTCAGTCATCGCTGACTCATAGTGACCTTATACAGGATGTCTGAGTCTTTGTAAACCTTTCTAAGAGCAGATGGCCTCATTCTTCTCAAAAGGAGTGCATGAGTGGTTGGAACCACCAACTTTGCCATTAGCAGAACAAAGCTGACTTAGCATCACTATGTTGGCTCCTCAGACACCGATATACTTACCTGAAAAGTCACATGAAGTGACTCTTAAAAGTTGGTGGTGGAAAATTTCCTCAGCTTTCGATTTCATTTTTTCCACTAATTTCTCCATTCCCTTCCTAAGTGTGGTGTTGGTATTTCAGCTTCACTAAGTTGATTCTGACTTGTCAAAGCTACTCTGTGACACACAGTGGGACTGCCCCTAGGCTTGTATATGGATTGTCACTTTGAGTCTTCCATCCTTGCAATGTAAGAAGCAATATAGGGATATATATTTTTAGTTTACTTATTTATGTTCCTCACAGGTCATCCAAACACAACTGTGCAACTTGTCCATGTCACAGAAGAAGTTTTGATTCTGCTCTATGAAACTATGGATGCATTAGGAGGATTTAGCAAACAGTTGGGCTTCTAGGTAAGTATCAGGTCCACCCCTCAAAGGAGGAATCAACTTCTCCCTCATCATGGATTCTAATCCCAACAAGCAGGGTGCAGTATCACATGATCGTTCATTCCTAAGGATGCAACATGAGTTCCTGTGTATCCATGCAAACTTGTGGTGATCACTGTATGCCCTCGAGGACCACTGTGTTTCTCTGTGTTTTCATTGGATTGTATTTGGTGTGGATCACCAAACACTTGTCCCAGCGTCCCCTGGGTGCACTCCAGCACCAACCGTCCTGTTGACATCCATGTGGATTGCCCATTTGCTTCACGCTTGGTTCCAAAGGCGTACCAGTTGCCATGGAGACAACTGCAGCCCTAGGTCCCCTCGTGAGGACCAGGTAGAGCTGCGACCCTTAGGACGTTCCAGAATGCACGACCTTTCAGCAGCAGAGAGTCAAGCCATGCTCCCAAGGCATCCCCAGCCAACATTCACACACAACCAAAAGCAGATCCACTGCCATTGTCATGAGGTCGATTCCCACTCACAGCAGCCAGATGAGACATAGCACCTTAACCATTTACATCGTCCAGGGATTGTTTGCACACACCAAAGGATGTGTTCTACTGTAGCCTCTGAAAGCTCGCCTCATCTATATAGTGACACGTTCTCATGGAAACTCCCCACTCTCTATATGCTGATTTTCAGCAAGAAACACTTCTGTGCCCCAGGAAGACTTTGACAACTTCTTGGATGTTCTCAGAGAAGAGCAGATCCCTGAGGAAAACCTCGTCCATGTCACCAAACGAGGTAACAGCCACACTTTTCCATGCATTTCTATTTGTCTGGCAGGTCAGCATAATTGCAGGTAACACATCAATCTCACTTACATCCTCTCTTTCTAAATCATTTGTTATGAGCTCCATTGTTTACACAGAATCCTTAGTGTTATCAGTGTCGGGTGCTGATCTTTTTCCCTCTTGTCTTTTTTGTTCTTTTTCTCAGACGATTGTCCAAAGAATTTTCCAACGTTGCCAGGAACCCTTCCTGTAACACAGACATTTTGAGGGTAAGTGTTCATTGCTGCCCTTCCCAACCAGGTAAGGATCTCCCACAGGGATTTCACATGGGCTGTAGGTGCGGAGGTGGGTAAGGATCAGGTTGCTAGGCAGAAGATTAGCACTTGGCAACCGTGACCTGCTCCATGGGAGGAGGGGGAGGTTGCTGCTCCCACAGAGTTCCAGCCTCAGAGACCCACAGTGGAGGCTCCAGTCTGGCCTGTAGGTTCCTGGAGGAGTCAGCACCAATTGGATGAGAGAGGTTATGGTCTGGGGTTTGGTAATCCTTCTTCAGTAACTGCTTGATTCTTGAGTCTCCAAAAGTATGCACCCAGATGACATTTCCTGATTCATGGTCTCCCTGCTATCGATTCAATCCTGAATCGTGTTATTGTTTTAGATGTTCTCAAGTTGGCCCTGAAACACAGTGCCCATATGGACAGCTCAATGAAATACTGCCAAGTTCTGTCCCATGTGCAGTTTTTTTACTAGTCTGAGCCCATAATTGCGGCTGCTTTGTCATTCTTTCTGGTAGAGGGTCTGCCTCTTTTTTTTTCACCCTCTACTTTAGGGAATAAATAGTCTCCCAATCTTCCTCACCACCTCTGGTGTGTGTCAATCTCCAGATTTGAAATGAGTTGTCAAATGTCTGACTCCACTTTACACCAATTTCTGTGTATAACTTACTGCTCTGAATTCTATTCCAAACTTGGTGACCCCGGAATATAAGTAAAAGTGACTCAGCACCTCTTTGTCTGCTTACAGAAGCTAAGTGCCCCATCTGTCCTTGCAGAGGGGGAAGCTAAGTGCCCCATCTGTCCTTGCAGAGGGGCTGCCTTGTTCAAATGGCTGACATTTTGGTTCCCAGAAGACAACTTACTCATGTACCACCAGGCTCTCTGCTTTTATTTTGTTTCCTTTAAAAAAAATAATACAAGTAAAAAAGGTAGTATCAGGTCATGGTGTTTCAGGTCAGCGAGTTAGTTTCATCCCAAGGACAAGACTTCTGGAATCATGACACCCCTGCTTCCACCATCTCCATATCTTTGCTTTCATTCCAAGTGGACATTCACCTGTTTTAGAGACGACTTTATTAGAATCCATGTGAGAAGGTGTCAAACTCTTCTGACAGATACTCAACTCTTGACACCCAACTACCCATGAGCGTCTTTCAAGATCAGCCTCACTCAACACCCTTCCCTGATTTTTGTCCTCCACACAAAGTGCCTGAATGGACAGCCACAGGCTACAGCTTCTCCGTGGAATCAGAATCACCAGTAGGAAGAGCTCCCTCGGCATTCCTCTGCAGCTCATCTTCTCCTCCTAGAAAACATGTTCCCTCCCCCACCTCACCTTTCCCAGTATCCCCTCCTTTCTGTGCGGTGTCCATAGATAATTAATTACTTCAATAAAATTATTTGCTGTGTACAGGGTTGTTGTGTTTCCTTGCAGAGACGGGATTGACAGTAAGGCTCAGTAGATGTTCGCATTCAATAGAGTTGTCCAGGCAAGTATGTCTCTGGTGTAACAGATGGCCCGTGGGAGACAAGGTTGGTTTGTGAAGGAGAGATAATTCAGAGAACTGGCCATCTAATGGGACTGAATGGTAAAGCAATATTTACCGAGTGGAAGTGAGGCTGTATTGGCTCATATCTGTCTCCTAAATCTCAAGAGAGCATCATGTTGATCACAGGATGGAAAACAAAAGCAACTTGGCCAATGGTTCATGGTGGACAAGAGAGAAATCCAAGACTTTACTCATTGTAATCCGATTCCCTCTCTGCTATTATAAAACTCTTATGTTTGAAGTAATAGGGGAATCTGTGATCGTCTAGTACAGGATCATGCGTAATCAATGATGGAACAACAGCTGAGGCATCAATCCCAACCAGAACTCCCAACACCATTGCCTTCTAGCCAATTCCGACTCACAGGGACAGAGTAGAAGTGTCCATGAAGGTCCACAACTTGTCCAGTGTTACATGAGGATGATAAAGTGTTGGTTTGGAAATTGCTGGTTTTATCCCCAAAAGACTAAACTGTATTTGCAAGTGATATGTTCCTGTGCATCGAACATGGTCAGTAACTCAACAGGAACGTCAAAAAACCAATAGAAGGCTCTAGCAAATCGACAGGGCCCAGAGTCAACCTTCAACAAACAGTTGGAATCCGTGACACCACAGGTCTGCAGTGTGCACCTGGAGAACCATGTGGGGACCGTTGGACCCATTCCTGTGGCCATGAAGTGCAATTGAGAAAATGTTAAAAGGGTATTACTCACATAATGGTGATTTCATTTGTTTGTAAAAAGACATTTATGATCATTGTCAAACTGTTGTGAGGGACACACGTGACTCTTCCATCTACAAAATTGCCAAACCTACTCTCTACCAGAAGAGGATGCTGGGGGAACGAATTTCAGGACTACAATACCATTTATCTTAGCTACAGAAAGCTGAAGTATGTAGATCTTAATCTCAGAACCAAATGGAACTCACCACCATTTAGTTAATTCTGACTGATGGTGATCCTATAGGGCAGGCACAGCTGCCTGCGGAGGGCTTCTGAGATTGTAGTTCTTTACTGGAGTAGAAAGCCTCATCTTTCTCCTGTGGAGTAGCTGCTGGTTACCAGTTGCTGAGCCTGAAGTTAATAGCCAGAAGGGTAACCAGCCACTACATCACTAGGACTCCAGACCTAAATCTCTGGGGAGAGATTTGATAATCACTTCCGTGAACCTTGATGAGCAGAATGTCTTTATACACGTAGGTGTGAATTCACTTTAATCATGCATAAAATCTTAGGAAAAGATTGAGAGGTCAATACCGAGACACAGAACAGAGATAGAGTTGAGGCAAAGAATGTGAGGTTAAGAGCGGCTTTATTAGTGTCGGGAAAGTGCTCCCGGGAGGGAAGGGAGAGCAGAGAGAGGGACAGGAGCATCTTGAGCTCCAGGGTGGTTCTGAGACCCAACGAGTTGGGTCAGGGAAATCGCAGCTTGTCAGTGAGGCGCTGGGAGATACAGAGGCTTGAGCTAGGGAAGTATATATATGCTGATAACCAGAAGGGAGATTTTTTAAAAAATCATTTTATTGGGGCTCATACAATTCTTATCACAATCTATACATACATCCATTCTGTCAACAACATATGTACATTTGTTGCCATCATCATTCCTAAAACATCTGCCTTCTACTTGAGCCCTTAACATCGGCTGCTCATTTCCCCCCTCCCTACTCACTCCCCCTACCTCATCAACCCTTCATCATTCGTATATTATTATTTTGTCATATATTACACTGTCTGATATCTCCCCCTGCTCTCTTCTCTGCTGTCCCTCCCCCAGGGAGGAGGCTATATGTAGATTCCTGTAGCCAGTTCTCCCTTTCTACCCCACATTCTCTCCACCCTCCAGGCATCACCACTCTCTCCACTGGTCCTGAAGGAGTCATCTGTCCTGGATTCCCTGTGTTTCCAGTTGCTATCTGTACCAATGTACATCCTCTGGTCTAGCCAGATTTTCAAGGTAGTATTGGGATCATGATAGTGGGGAGGGGGCGCGGGGGGGAGGGGCGGGGATGAAGTATTTAAGAACTAGAGCAAAGTTATATGTTTCGTCATTGCTACCCTGCATCCTGCCTGGCTCATCTCCCCACAGCCCCTCAGCAAGGGGTGTCCAATTGGCTACCCTTGGGCTTTGAGTCTCCACTCTGCACTCACCCACCGTTTCAATGATATGATTTTATGTTCCTTGATGCTTAATACCTGATCCCTTTGACAGCTCGTGGTCACACAGGTTGGTGTGTTTCTTCCATGTGGGCTTTGTTGCTTCTGAGCTAGATGGCTGCTTGTTTATCTTCAAACCATTAAGACCTCAGACACTATATCTTTTGGTAGCCAGGGACTGTCAGCTTTTTCACCACATTTGCTTATGCACACATTTTTCTTCAGCAATCATGTTGGGAAGGTGTGCATCATGGAATGCCAATTTATTAGAAAAAAGTGTTCTTGCTTTACGTAAGTGCTTGAGTGGAGGCCCAATGTCTATCTGCTGCCTTAATACTAAACATCTAAATATATGCACATAGATCTGTTTCCCCACACTCATATAAATATATTTATATATGTACATTCCAGTCTTTGGACCTCTATAAATACCCTTTGTCACCTAGTTCTTTCCTCAATTTCCTTTTACTTTCCTCTTGTCTCACTATCATGCTCAGCCTTCCTTTGGGTTTCATTAATTTCTCTCGGTTACCTTGCCCTTGCTGACTCCGTACCAGGCCACTTACACCCTCCTTGCTACTGATTTTGGATCACTTATTGCTCCCCTGTCCCTTGGTTGGTCAGCACCACCTCCCTGCCCAATCATCCCCCTTTCCCATGTGCCCCCGGAACCATTGGTCCCATTTTCTCCTCCAGACTATTCGTCCAATCCATCTTATCTAGATAGATCTGTACAGATAATAATATGCACCAAAAATCAAGTCATTGCAAGATAGGCAGTGAGTGAGAACACAGCTATGACAATAAAAAGGGAAACCAATTACCCATAGAAGAATAAATTAATTAAAAGAAAAAAATGTTTAAAAGAAAGAAAAACCTGTAAATAGATCAAGGTCTGATTTTTTTATTTCTAGGTGTGTCCTTCAGACAGGTCGAATGGGTACCACACTCTGGCCCCTGAGTCTGTCCTTTGTACTCCTTCGGGGGCTCCCTGCTCTGCTCCCATGGTTGCTGTGTCGCACGCTTTTAGTGCGTTGCCTCGGTATCACAGGCGCAGTCTGGGCCAGTCCTGGCCCTGAGTCTCCAGTGTTGTCCCCCTTAGGGCCCTGGGCCATCGAGGGACAATGTGTCTCCTAGTGGGATCATCCATATTGTCCAGTCTGTCCATTGGCTGTTCAGAGCGGGGATATTGTCCTCCAGGCCTGATGGGCCAGGATGTGCTCCACTCTCTTCCTCTCCCTTCTTTTGCTCCCTTTTGTGCTGATCTGACATGTCCCTTTCCCCTAACTGGAGCTTCAGTGCCGTCCTCTCAAGTAAATTCTTCTCGGGTGAGAGGCAGTTGTCCATGTAGCTGGTTTGGGGGCTGAGCCCTCAGGCCCCTCCGCTGGCTCCCCACTCCTTGTCGGCACACTGCAGTCGTTTGGCACTGGCTTTATATCTGGTCCCTCTCTCAGAAGGGAGATTTTTTGCCTGCAGCTGCAGGATCTTGAGTTAGGCAGTGGGGGGAACTGTCTTTTTTTACCAACCCATTCTCTGGAGTGTTGGGACAGGGATTGTACAATCTTGGTCTGCAGAGATACGCTTCTTGGAATCTTGGGGCAGAAGATGGGTATTTGAATAGGTCATTTATCCTCCAGAATGGCTATTAATGGGGGCCTTGAAGTTCTAACCTCCTGAGGAGCTGGAGAGGAGAAGGGGGCCGCCTAGTCTGGACCCGGCCCACACAGAGATCATATTCTGGAAAAGCCTCAGCTCACAACTTTTTCATCCGGGGCCCCAGATGATGGGCAGTTCTTTTGGAAGTGCAGCTGAGCATCCCCTCAGGAATATCAGGGTTTGGGGGTATTCATCTAGTTTTGCCGACTCTCTCACTCCAAAGATCTGTGGGTTGGTTCAAATAGAGAGTCTTTAACTTTGTCTCTTCTGAAACCTTAATCTCTGCATTTCTCTAGACAGGAGATCCAATACCAGACACCCTTCAAACCGCACTCCCAGAGCTCTGAGTTTCCCCTGCAATCAAGGAACTTAAACCCTCCCTTGGGAGTCAGATAGATTACTTTGTGCTTTTAAACTCCCCAGCATGGTTCCTCCCTTGAAATTGTAACTGAACCTGATGCGGTCATTGTCTGAGGGGCTGTAGACCACAGGGATGCAAATATTTGGTTTCCCTCCTACAGGCATGCTGCCTGTGGTATTGGCGGCACTGTGCAGGGTTTTGAGTTTCCTATGAGCTGAAAACAGTCACATTTAAGTAAGACACAAATGTTTTTTCCTCCAATATCATCTGCGTGTGATACTCTCACATTTTGCCCCAGTGGCTCAAGATGTTCCTGTCCCCTTTCTCTGCTCTCCCTTCCCTCGGGGGAGTTCTTTCCCTCCCTCAATAAAACCTTGCTCAACTTCACATTCCTGGCTGAGTCCTAGCTCTGCTCTGCCTCTCAGCTTTTACCTCTCAGCTATTTGCCATGAGGTTCCCTAAGACATCTTCTTGAAAGATCAACAGAAAGCACCCTGGTGGGCGATTCTTTAAGGATATCTAGGCTGCATGCAACCCATTCTTTCTACTCGACCTCTCTAAACAAAACCAAAACAACAACAAACGTTTAGCCCAGATCTTTCCCCAAAATGTTTCCTGTGGAAGGGCATCCATGTCTGTGCCATGAATCCTGACAGATAGCAAGTGATCGAAGTGCCAACTCTGAGGAGGAAAACCCTGGTCTTTGGAGTCACTTTTGCCTCAAAGCCAGTGAGGGACTTGCTGGTGGTCATCGTCTTGGCGTCCCTCTGTGGGATTCGGGGTGTTGTCTGTGTGTCTGACCTCTGTAGTGGGAAGGAGATCCTGCACTTGTCTTCTCAGTGTCTCCTCCGAGCCAATCATGGAGAACCAGAGATGTCTTCCCTGTGTAAAGCTCCTACAACATGGCTTCATATGGAGACATGAGTTCCTCGTGTTTCTCTGGCTTCCAGACAAGAGTTAATCATCGACTGGAATAATTATTACATTTGTTCCTGTGACTATGCACACAATGCATTCTCATACTGATGTTGTTAGTGGCCCTCAGTCGGTTCTGACCCACAGCGATCTGTGTATAAGAGAAGGAAGCAGCATCGCGTCCTCTGTTATTCACACAATTATTCCTTCATGTGATCCATTGTTCACACACTATGTCAATTCATCTTATCCTTCCCGTCTTTCTCTGCCCTCTACTTTGCCAAACATGCTATCCATCTCCGATTATTAGTCCCGTGATAACTTGTCAAAATCCGTAACATGAATTCTTGCCATCCCCGTCTTATGGAGCCCTGTGGCCTGACTTCTTGCAAGAAGACAAACTTGTCTATCCCCTGGAAGTCTGTGGTACTTTCAAGCAACACGATTCTAATGTACGCATGGCCTGGGTCAGGTGCACTTGACTCCCCAGTGTCACATCTTTGCTCCTCCACACCTTGTGTAGCAGATACACCTGATGCATTAAGTCTATTCATCTCATGCCGCTGCTTCCAAGCCATTCATTGTGGATCCAAGCAAGACAAAGTCATTCACAAATTCAGTTTTGATCTACATTTATCACGATGTCACCTACGGGTGTGGTGCAGCTGTGAGGATTTGGGCCTTCTTGACACTGAGCTGTAATCTGCAGTGAAGGACGCAGGCCTTGATCTTCATAAGCAAATATTTCCACTCCTGCTCCCTCTGAGGAAGTCAGCTTGTTCATAAACTTTTCTTCAATCCAGATGCCTCTTCCTCATATAATATTGCTTCTCTGGTTATTTGCCAACATGCATATTGAGAAATAGGGTGAAGGGATACAACGCAGACACACACCTTTCCTGAATGTCAAGCCAGCAGCTTGCCCTTGATCTGTGTGCATGACTTCCTGAGCCCAAGAAAGGGTTGAGAAATTCCCCTTTTCAAGTATAACCCAAATTTGTTAGGGTTCACGCTGTTGAATGCCTTTGTATAGTCAATGAGACACCTGTACACATCTTTCTGGTGTTATCAATTTTGACCCAAGGTCCATTTGGCACCCGCAATGGTATCTCTAGTTTCACACCCTCTTGTGAATCCAGAGGCAGCTCCCCTGTCAGTGCAGTGCTGTGACCATTGTTGGATGATCTTCAGCAACATTGTACATATTTGTACCCTCAATGACATCGTTGTACAGTGTGAGCATTCGGTTGGGTCACCTTTCTTGGGGATGTGTACAATATTGGATGTCTTCCCGTCAGTTGGCCAGGTTGCTGCCTCCCAAACTTCCTTCCAGGGACAAGTATGTACTTTCAGAGCTTTATTAACATGTTGAAACATTTCATTCGGTGCTCTACCCACTCCTGGAGCCAGTGTTTTGCCTGATGCTTTGAGTGCAGCTTGAACTTCCTCCTTCAATTCCATTAATTCCTATTCCTGTGCACCGGCTGGAAATACTAGGTAAAGGATAAATTTTTATTTTTGTGGTACAGTGATTTTATGTATCTTAGCCATCTTCTTTGATGTTTCTTGCACCATTTAATGATTTACTTATAAATCAAATCTTGAAATTTCTCTTGTTTTCTTTCACTTTCATTTAGGATGAGTGCATCCTTCCCTTTTGGATTTCTAACCTTAGGTCTTGCACATTGCTGTAAAATATTTTCCATTGTCTTTTCAAGCTTCCCTTTTAAATGTTTGCTTTCATTCTATGACATCATCATTTCCTCCATCTGCGTGGCTAATGCATTCTTAAAATCAACTTTTAGAGTCTCTTCTGACATGCCCCCTGGTATTTTCTTCCTTGTGTATTTTAATGACCTTTCTCTTTATTCGCGCATGATGTTTTTGATGTCCTTCCATGGTTCAGCAGGCATGATGGCATTTTCTTCCAGTGCAGTAAATCTCTTCTTGGTTCGTTCTTGATATTCAGGTGGGACCGACTTAAGGTTGCGTTCTTGCTCTCCTGGATTTGTTTGAATTCTCTTCAGCTTCAGTCAGAACTTGCATATGAGTCACTGGTGGTCACATCTACCGGCAGATCCTGGCCAGGTTTCAACTGCTGATGCTGAGATTCTGCGTTGCCTCTTCGCACAGTGTGGTTTGTGTGCATTCCATCAAGAGAACTCCCTGCATATAGTGTTCATTCCTGTGGTTAAAAGAAGGTATTTGTGATGAACAAGCCATCACACTTCCAAAATTCTATTATGCAATCTTCGATTTAGCTCCTAACACCTGGTCCATATTCCCCCAACTACTGTTCCTTCTTCTTCGTTTTGAATGTTTGCATTCCATTCACTTAAAATTATTGATGCATTTTGATTGCAGGTTTGGTCAATTTGTGTTTGAGGATGTTGATGGAGTTCTTCAACTTCTTCAGGGGCAGCCTTTTAGGTTGGTGTATAAGTTAGAGCAATAGTTGCCTTGATTAGATTTCCCTCATGGTGGACAATTATGATCATGTCCCAGACAGCATTGTATTTAAAGATTCCTTTAGAAATGACTTTGGCACTTTTGTACTTAATTTAAGGCATATAAATTGCTTGATTTTCCCTTTTTTTTTTCTCAGTAGTGTTGGGGAAAGTAACCTCAATTTCCTTCTGCCTCAGGCTGCAGGAGAAACTCAGGCATTTCTGCACTCAACCTGATCTCTATTACACTTGACACCGTCACAAGGAATTTAGGATCTTGTTCGCGTCAGAAATGGCAAATAAATAAAACAGGTTTTATAATGAGCATAAGAATCCATTGATTCCCCAAACTTTGTGACACAGAGTGGTTTCCCCCCTTAAGACAGGAAACAGTTATTCATTCCTATCTTTCTCTGGGCTTCACCCAGGTCATGTTACTTTCAGTGTCTCATAGGAAGTGTCATGGAGTCAGTGCTGAGTCGTAGCGACCTATATCAAACGGGGAGGAACTACCCGCTGTGTGTTTCCAAGCCTGTAACTGGAAGCAGAAAATCCTGCCTTTCTCTTGACGAACACTTGGAGATTTCAAACGATGGCCCTTTCTCTTTGCAGGTGAATGTAAAAGCATACTGGTACTAGGGCTACTAACTGCCTCAGGTGCCTGTAAAAGTTGTACATTGAATAAAGACCAAAGGAAAACTGATGCATTTCAAGCGTGGACTGTCAAAGAATACTGCAGTAACACTGATTGCTAAAAGGACACAGATCTGTATTGGAAGTACGGCCAGAGTGCACTTCAGATGCAAGGATGGTGAGATTTTGTCTTATATAATGTGGCATTTTCATACTCTTTTGTCAACTTTCCAAGGAGTGGAGTCTAGCCTGTCAATGCGTCCATAGCCACTGAGACCACCATGTGGGCATAGCCTTCTCCTCAGGATTCTGGGAATTCCTAAATGCCCCCCTGGAGGCAGAGATGCCCTCTCAGCTTAGTCTCCCTGTGAGACATTCCTGTTGACAAGCCACATGGAGCTATGCTAATGGCAGCCAGAGCCTGGAGCTGGGGAGCCACTTGGAGGCCCATGCCCGTGCTAGGATGCTTCCACTGCCTCCGGATCCACAAGACTTTCTATGTATTAGCCTGTGATCTTCCTATGCTCAGAGTCATTGCATGTCTTGAATGAGCCTGAAGAAGAATTTACAGAGTGGTATCAGAAGTAAGAGATATTATCAGACTAACAAATTTAATGTGGACTGGGCTAGGATTTAAAAAATATATACAATTACCCTTTTATATGGAGAGATCTCTCTTATACACATATGAGTGTCTTATATTTGTTTCTCTGGTCTACCCAGACTAACACACATACTTTGGACATGTTGTCATGAGAGACCAGGACCTGGAAAGGGCCTCAGGCATGGTAAAGTAGAGGCTGTGAAGGAGAGGAAGACCTGGAAGAAGATGGATTGTCACTGGCTGTAACACTGGGCTCCGGCACAGGAACGATGGCGAGGAGGAGATTGAGGGCCCGTGACTTCTTCTAGGATGCAGGCAGATGCCGTAGGGTGTAACCTCCTCAAAGTCATGTCCCATGAACAGCAGCTTGTTTCCCCAGTGGTTATCAAACCGACCCTGAAGCGTCGTACGCCCGTGTTCATCTAAATGGAGGATGCTTTAGATCTGACTTTCCTTTTCTTTCTAAACCACTTAATTGGAGGTGAATATAGATATCATATTTCACAGTTAAACCGCATCAGGCAGTATTGCACAATTGCTACAACATTGTTTGTCTTCTGGAACTCCTGGATTTCAGATGCCTTTTACTTCCCCCCCTCCACCCAACTGCCCAGGAGCCCCTAGAAACCCTTACCCTGTTTGCTGTCCCCATAGTCCTCCAATGCTGGGCATCATATACTCAACAACAGACAAACACATACAACAGTTCAAGAGGGTCACTCCAAAGGACCAAACACATCTGTGATAAACCCCAACATGAACAAAGAAATACAGAAAATGTTGAAAATTACATCAGTCTCAGTGGCACTCAGAGGTGGGTTCAACTGACAGGGTTTTACCCTAGTCAGGTTTATCACTTTGATCACTATTTGATCGCTCCAATTTACTTTGTTTTGCAAGCAGGTTTTTCTCACCCCTATATTTTGGATTGTGTTGGTGTTGGTGTACTAGAGAAACAAATCCATCTATACACACGTGCATAAGAAAGTGATTTATAGACAAGAGCAATTGAATATTGAAAAAACATCCCAGCCCAGTCCAGATCAAGTCCATAAGTCCGATATTAACCCATATGTCTGATAACAATCTCTAAATTCCTTTTCTGATACAAGAAAGACATGCAATGAAGCCAAATGCAGGAGAGTCCCAAGCAAGTGGGTAGAATGTCTTTGGGTTCAGTAGAGTTATAAGCATCTCAGCGCTGGCAGGGATCTCTCTGTGGCTTCTCTGGCTTCAGAGGTCTGGTTCCCTCCATGTGGCTTGTCTTCTGCAATGTCTCCCAGGGCGTGGCAGAGAGAGAAAAGTGTCTTCCGCCTCCAAGGAGGAAGAACCAGATTTCCAGAAATCTCAGGAGAAGGCCATGCCCACAGAGAAGACTCCTTGCTATCTCTAGATGAATACCCTAGACTCCACCTCTACACTATTAATCCTTAAATTGACACCACATTAGGTGACAACCACATGGGTCATGGGAAATCACCACAGGTTCATGTTACTGGCAATATCCACCCCCTTCATGGAGTACGACATCCCTTGACCAAGAACATATTTATTTCTCTCTTGGAAGGGGTTCTCACACTTATGGTTTCCAAGATCTAACTAAAGCTTCATTGTGTTATATTTTCAGTTTTTAATCAACTGCAGGCTATTCCATCTCTATGAATATGTCTCTTAATTCTTGAGAATATATATGCAGCAAAGAGATTGAGAGTGCTTTCATTTATTTGCCTTCTTTTCTCATTGTTCTTGGGAATGTACCCAGCAGACCATATGCCAATGTCACAGTGTCTGAATGAACCACTGAGGGACAGTGATGATGGTCTTCAAGTTGTGGGGACATTCCCACTGTCCTCCCCTGAGCTGTTCCTCCGCATTTACACATCCTCCCAGCTTCCTCAATTCCTGGTCTCCTCCTCCTAGTTCACTGTGGCCAATGTTACTTCAAAATCGTTCATCCTACACTGGGAGGCTCTTGAAATATTTATGTAACTAAAATAATAAGAAATCAAACCAAGCATTCACTGCAGCGAGAGCAATGTAATTTTTCATTCCTACATATTTGGCGACTTGGAGGACAGTCCTCACTACAGAACAGCACTTTGGTCCCTCTGCTTAGAATTTCCCTTCATCATCCCGACCTCTGCTTTTGCTGAAATGCTTGACCGTCTAGTTTGCAGCATTGGTCATTTGTTCTCCGGATGTTTGGAACAGAGTGGCTTGGTGTCCTTGGCTAACCCTTTAATTTATACTATGCACAGCAAAACAATGGAAATAATTTTTAAAAATATATAGCTCCCTAGTTCCACAAGTTGATTGCAGAAGAGAAAACCATGTGAGACATACATCTCAAAATTAAAAAGGGACAAACTCATCTATCTAGTCACTTTTGAGTCACCTTAGCCACGTACAACAGCAGAACTGTACCTTTGTGTTACTGAGTGTGTCAATCTTTATGCAAGAAGAAAATCAATGGGGTTCCTCATTCATAGGTAGCACCTAAAGCCAAACAGAATCAGCAATCAAAGGATATCAAATACATGCAACTAAAACTTTCTCCCTGGAGAGTTTTCCTCAATGGTTAGGGACATGTAGACCTGCTTGAGAGAAAACTAGGAAAGAACATCTTGAAGACAGCAAACACACTTAAACCACAAGGAAGCTCATTTCCTGGTATTGAGTTGAACTGGAGAAAATACTTTCAGAAATGTATGGAGGGAAGTTTCAGGGAGCTGAGAGATGCATCCAAGGAGGCAGACAGGAAGGACCATATGCATTTGTATCCTTAATGTTGAGTGACTGGAGAGTAGAACTGTGCCCCACTGAGTTTTCTTGGGTGCAATCTTGGAAGTAGATGTGACGGTGTGAGATTCCCTGGAGCCTAGAACTCTGAGCCAACATGATTGCCAATGAATTACACTCATCCACCGATTAAATCATACACTGCAAACATTCACATTTCCTTTGCGACAGATGTCTTCAGGGTGTTCACCTGGGGGAGAATAAACATATCGGGACATGAAAAATGTCAGGAAAGACCATCTGGTCTCCGAGATTGTCTACTCGTCAATCTTTAGACAGGAGATGACTTCAGGACTTTGTTATTTTCTTCTCTCTCTCCTTGCTCCCCCTCCTTCCTCCTCCTCCTCCTCCTCATTTTCTTCCTCCTCCTCTTCCCCTCCTACTAAACCTCTCTTTATCTCTTTCTTAGAATGTGGAGAGACATCCTGGGCTATGGTGATTCTTCATGGAGGCATACCAGACAAGGACCTTGTTATCTCCTTTTTAACCATATTGTTGTCAGGTGCCAGTGGGTCATTCTTGACACCTAGGGACCTGGGGCACAACGGAAGGAAACACTTCCCTGTCCTGCGCTATCTCACAGTTCTTATTTCTCAGCCATTGTTGCAGCCACTGTGCCATTCCATCTCAGTGATGGCATTCCTTCTTTCTCGCTTCCCCTCCACTTTACCCAGCTTGCTGTCCTTCTCCAGGGACTGGTCTTGACTGATCACATGTCCACAAGGTCTCACCTACCAATTACTGGAGCCTGTTGTTTGACTAATGCTTTCAGTGCAGCTTGAACTTCCTCCTGAAAGTCCATCGGTTCCTAGGTCTACGTTCTCTTTCATAAAAGATGCATTTTGGGGGTGGGGGTGCAGTAACTATGTATTCTAAACATCTTCTTTATTGTTTCCTGCACCATTTAATATTCTGCATATAGAATTTGTCAATATTGCAAATCAATTCTTGAACTTTTTCTCAGTTCTTTCACTTTCATTTATGCTGAGCGTTTTCTTCCCTTTTGGTTTTCATCTTAGTCTTGCCCTTTCATTAGAATATTTTCCATTGTTTTTTCGAACTCTATTTGAGATGTTCTTTTTCACTCTCTGACTTCATCATTTCCTTCTACGGCTCAGCATACCTGCTGGTAATCGCTTCCAGTGCAGCAAATCTCGTCTTGAGATGTACTTGATATTCAGGTGGGACAGAATTTAGGTCGTATTCTGGCTCTCCTGGATTCCATTGAATTCTCTTCAGCTCACCCCGAAGTTGCACATAATTTAGGGTTTTGTCCACAATCTGCGCCTGGCCAGGTTTCAGCTGCTGATGCTGAGATTCTGCAATATCTCTTCCCACAGACGTCAGTCTGGTTTGTGTGCTATCTATTAGGAGATCTCCACGTGTATAGTGTTCATTCCTGTGGTAAAAAGAACATATTTGCGATAAACAAGCCATCATGCTTCCAACATTCTATTATGCGATCTTTGTTTGAGCTCCGATCACCAGGTCCACATTTCCCAAATAGTGTTCCTTCTTTGTTTTGAAAGTTTGCATTCCAGTAACTCATAAATATCGATGCATCTTCATTGCTTGTTTGATCAATTTCTGATTGATGATGTTGATAAAACTCTTCAACCTCTTCAGGAGCAGCCTTTTTTGGTTGGTCCGTAAATTTGAATAATAGTTGCCTTCATTAGATTTCCCTGAAGGTGAATGACTATAATCCCATCCAGACAGCACTATTTGTGAAGATTCATTTTGAAATGACCTTGATACTGACCATTTAAGGTCTACAAATTGATTTTCCCTTCCTTTTTCTGAGTAGTTTGGAGGAAGCAAACCTCAGTTTCCTTCTGCCTCGTGCTTGCAGAGGAAATTTGAGTTTCTCTAGTCAACCTGATCTCTGTTACAGTTAAAACTGACAAGGAAGTTAGGACCCTTGTTCATGGCAAAAATACAACATAAATAAAATAGGAGACCCTTGATACCCAAACAGTGTGACAAAGGGCAGGTTTAGCTACTAACCAAGGAAACAATTTCCCATACATAGCTTTCTCATGGCCTCACCCACATCACCTTTCTTTCCATGTATCATAGTAACCTGTATGTAGTAAAATGCTGACTCCTATCGACTTTAATCAGAAAGGGAAGAACTACATCCTGGAAAATATGAAACCATCCTGACACAAGGACTCCTAAGTGCCTCACAAGCCTGTGAAAGGTAGACATTGAATAAAGGAGGCCAAAGAAGAAGGGATTTATTTGAATAGTAGTGTTGTCAAAGAATATTACAAGTAACATTGATTGAGAAGAGGACACAGATCTGAGTTGGGAGTAGGGCCAGAGCGTACTCTAGTTAGAAGGATGGTGAGATCTTGTCTCATATACTCTGGACTTTTTGCCGGGAGGGACAAGTCCCTGGAGAAGGGCATCAGGCTTGGTGAAGTAGAGGGGCTGTGAAGGAGAGGAAGACCCCGACAAGCTGAATCCTCACTGGCTGTAACAATAGGCTAAGACACGGGAACAATGTGAGGAGGGTGCAGGAGGGCCCATGTTTGTTGTTCCGGTGCAGGGAGTTGCTATGGATTGTCACCTTCTCAATGCCATGTTCCAGGAACAACAGCTTGTGTCCCCAGTGGTTATCACACCATCCCTGAAGCGCTGTATTCCCTTGTTGATCTAAATGGAGGAGGCTTTGGATGTGACTTTTATTTTTTTCTTTCTAAACCGTTTTGTAGGATGTGAATGCAGATATCATATCATTCCACAGTTTAATCACATCAGGCAGTATTGTACAATTAATACTACGGTCAGTTTTAAGACATTCTTTGTCTTCTGGAGCTCCTTGACATCAGGTGCCTTTTACCAACCCCCTTTCCTCCCCCTTCTGTACACCGCCCGCCCCAGACACCTGTATCCTGCTTGCTTTCCCTGTAGTCCTCCAATGCTGCGTATCATATACTGAACATCAGAGAAACACATACCACAAATTTAAGAGGGTCAGCCCCAATGACTCAACACATCTGTTGTAAACCCCAAAATGAACAAAGAAATATAGTAAATGAAAATAACTAGATCAGTCCCAGTTGGATCATAGTGGGGATCAACTGACAAGGTTTTAGCCATGCCAGTCAGGCTTATCATTCGCATTACCTGTACTCATCTTCCCAAAGCACTTTGTTTGGTAACCAGGATCTTCACATCCCTCTGTTCTGGATCATGAGAAATAACTGGAGCTTCATCTCAATGGCATTGCCCACCCCCTTCCTGAGTTAGGACATCGCTGACATAAGTCACAAAACGTTTTCTTCCTGCCCGAGAAGGGGTGACTGCACTGAGCGCTTACAACATCTAACTACAGCCTAATATTATATATTAGATATTTTTATCAAGAGCATGCTACCTCTTCCACCCTCCTGTGATTATGTCTCTTATTTCTGGAGGGTCTTTATGCAGCAAAGAGATTGTGGGTGCCTGTATTCTTTTTACTTGGTTTCCAACAGCTAACTAAATCCTAATTTTACTATAATTTAAGTATTTTCGATTAACAGCAAGCTACCTCTTTCATGCTTCTGTAGTAATGTCTCTTAGTTCTTTGGAATATGTATGCATCAAGACCTTGAGTGTGCTTTTATGAACTTTTTGTCTGTTCAGATTGTTCTTGAGAATGTACCCAGTAGATCATATGCCAACCGCACAAATTTATAACCCACTGAGCGACAATGACGCTGTTCTTCAAGTTGTGGAGCCAGTCTCACTCTCGTCCCCTGAGCTGTTCCTCCCCCATTTGCACCCATTCACGGCCTCATCAATTCCTGGTCTCCTTCTAGTTCACTGTGACCCATGTTACCTCAAAAGCATTCGGCCTACACCAGGAGGCTCTTAAAAAATTTCTATAACTAAATTAATAGAATAAGAAACCAAACCAAGGTATTCTGTGGAGAGAGCAAAGTGATTTACTAGCTATCGAACACTACACATTTGGTGGCTTGGATGACAATCCTCACAAGGCAACAACACTTTGCCCCTCTGCTTAGAATTTCTTCTTCCTTCTATTTTTTGCTGAATGCTTGACCATCTAGAATGTGTCATTGGTTATTTGGTCTCTGTCTCTTTAGAAAAGAGTGACGTGGCATCCTTTAGTACCCCTTAAATTTAAACTGTGCACGAAAACCAATAGAATCATTGAGAAGAAATACAACTCCTTAGTTCCACAAGTTTTTGTAGAAGGTAGAAACATATTGAACCAATCGCATGACCAAAGACCTACATCTGAAATAAAGAGGGGCAAATTAATTGCAGCTATCTAGCCAGTTCTGACTCATAGCCACGTACGACAGCAAAAATGTCCATTTGGGTTTCTGAGTGTGTCAGCCTTTATGGAAGAAGAAAACCAACGGGTTCCTCATTCATAGTTCGACTTAAACATAGAATAAAAATTCAAAAGTTATAAAATACACGCCACTGAAACTTGCTCACTGGAGAGCTTTCCAAGTTGACTAGGGAATTGTAGACCTACTTTCCAGAAAACTGGGAAAGAAAGTCTTAAGTAAAGTGAACACAGTTGACATCAAACATTTCCTGGTATTCACGTTGACTTGAGTAAATACCTTCGGGACATTATGGAGGGAAGCTTCAGGGAGCTGAGAGGCACATCTGAGGACGCAGACAGGACCATACATGTTTGTATCCTAATGATGAATGATAGGAGAGTAGAACTGTGCCCCCATTGAGTTTTCTTGGTGAAATCGTGATAGTAGATGTGAGGGTGTGGGATTCCCTGGAGCCTAGTTCCATGAGTCAACAAGATGGCCATATGAATTACACTCATCTGTCCATTAAATCATAACTGCAAACACTGATGTTCCCTTTGAGACAAATATCTTCAGGGTGTTTACCTAATGGGGGATACACATAGATATGCATAATGTCTCGGGAGACCATCTGGTCTCCAAGTCCTGTAAATTCCTCTCAATCTTTAGACAAGGGGTGACTTTAGGTCTTTGTTTCCAGCTTTCTCCCTGACTACCTTCTTTGTCCTTTCTCTCCCTCCACCCCTTGCCTCCTCCTCTTCTTCCCCTCCTCCTGAACCTCTCTTATTTGTCTCTTGCTCACAATATGGAGAGAACTACCAGGCTACTGTGAGTCTCACTGGAAGCATAGCAGACAATGGACCTTGTTGTCTCCTTTATAAACATGTTTTTTTCAGGTGTCATTGGGTCAGTTGGGACTCCTAGGGAGCTGATGCACAACAGAGCGTAATACTTCCCAGTCCTGCCCTGTCAGACACTTGTTCTTATTCCTGAGCCATTGTTGCAGCCACTGTGTCATTCCATTTCATCAAGGGCCTTCCTCCTTTCTCGCTTCCCCTGCCCGTCACCCAGCATGATGTCCTTCTCCAGGGACTGGTCTCTCCTGATCACTGATCACTACTCTGCAATGTCTCGCCTCCAGGGAGCAGTATGTCTGCTCTTCTTCCGAGATAGATTTCTTTGTTATTTCGACAGTCTTTGGTGCTTCAATATTGTTGATCAATACCATTATCTAATGTATTATCTCCTTTTCCTTTGGTCTTCCTTATTCAATATCCAACTTATACATGTATTTAAGGTGACTGAAAATACTACGTCTTGTGCTGTAAGGCTAACAATCTACTTTTGACAATTCACTGCCTTAACAACTCCACAGTTACCTTGTGTGCCGCACACCTAGTGTCACACCTGAATCAGTTGATTCAAAGGCCACGTGAGCAGCAGCAAAGTGTGAAAAGTTGTTTGGTTGTATTTTGAAGACAATGACAATGATTCTGTAACGTCATCCCAATCAAGGCAACTATTGCTCTAATTTATACACCAACCTCAAAGGTTGCTCCAGAAGAAGTTGAAGAACTCCATCAACATCCTCAAACACAAATTGACCAAAAAAGCAATCAAAATGCATTGATAATTAAAAGTGACTGGAATGCAAACATTCAAAACAAAGAAGAAGGAACAGTAGTTGGGAAATATGGACCAGGTGTTAGGAACTAAACCGAAGATTGCATAATAGAATTTTGGAAGTGTGATGGCTTGTTCATCACAAATACCTTCTTTTAACCACAGGAATGAACACTATACACATGGAGTTCTCTTGATGGAATGCACACAAACCACACTATGCGAAGAGACAACGCAGAATCTCAGCATCAGCAGCTGAAACCTGGCCAGAATCTGCCAGTAGACATGACCACCAAGGACTCAAATGCAAGTTCAGGCTGAAGGTGAAGAGAATTTAAACATATCTAGGAGAGCCATAACGCAACCTTAAGTCTGTCCCACCTTGAATATCAAGAACGAACCAAGAAGAGATTTACTGCACTGGAAGAAAATGCCATCAGGCCTGCTGAGCCATGGAAGGACATCAAAAACCTCATGCGCGAATAAAGAGAAAGGTCACTAAAATAAACAAGGAAGAAAATACCAGGGGGCATGTCAGAAGAGACTCTAAACGTTGATTTTAAGAATGCATTAGCCACGCAGATGGAGGAAATGATGACGTCATACAATGAAAGCAAACATTTAAAAGGGAAGTTTGAAAGGACAATGGAAAATATTTTACAGCAATGTGCAAGATCTAAGGTTAGAAATCCAAAGGGGAAGGACACACTCATCCTAAAAGAAAGTGAAAGAAAACAAGAGAAATTTCAAGATTTGATTTATAAGTAAATCATTAAATGGTGCAAGAAACATCAAAGAAGATGGCTAAGATACATAAAATCACTGTACCACAAAAATAAAAATTTATCCTTTACCTAGTATTTCCAGCCGGTGCACAGGAATAGGAATTAATGGAATTGAAGGAGGAAGTTCAAGCTACCCTGAAAGCATCAGGCAAAACACAGGCTCCAGGAGTGGGCAGAGCACCGACTGAAATGTTTCAACATGTTAATAAAGCTCTGAAAGTACATACTTGTCTCTGGAAGGAAATTTGGGAGGCAGCAACCTGGCCAACTGACGGGAAGACATCCAATATTGTACACATCCTCGAGAAAGGTGACCCAACCGAATGCTCACACTGTACAACGGTGTCATTGAGGGCAAAGGCATGTACAATGTTGCTGAAGATCATCCAACAATGGTCACAGCACTGCACTGACAGGGGAGCTGCCTCTGGATTCACAAGAGGGTGTGAAACTAGAGATACCATTGCGGGTGCCAAATGGACCTTGGGTCAAAGTTGACAACACCAGAAAGATGTCTACAGGTGTCTCATTGACTATGCAAAGGCATTCAACAGCGTGAACCCTAACAAATTTGGGTTATACTTGAAAAGGGGAATTTCTCAACCCTTTCTTGGGCTCAGGAAGTCATGCACACAGATCAAGGGCAAGCTGCTGGCTTGACATTCAGGAAAGATGTGTGTCTGCGTTGTATCCCTTCAGCCTATTTCTCAATATGCATGTTGGCAAATAACCAGAGAAGCAATATTATATGAGCATGAGGCATCTGGATTGAAGAAAAGTTTATGAACAAGCTGACTTCCTCAGAGTGAGCAGGAGTGGAAATATTTGCTTATGAAGGTCAAGGCCTGCGTCCTTCACTGCAGATTACAGTTCAGTGTCAAGAAGGCCCAAATCCTCACAGCTGCACCCGTAGGTGACATCGTGATAAATGTAGATCAAAACTGAATTTCTGAATGACTGTCTTGCTTGGATCCACAATGAATGGCTTGGAAGCAGCGGCATGAGATGAATAGACTTAATGCATCAGGTGTATCTGCTACACAAGGTGTGGAGGAGCAAAGATGTGACACTGGGGAGTCAAGTGCACCTGACCCAGGCCATGCGTACATTAGAATCGTGTTGCTTGAAAGTACCACAGACTTCCAGGGGATAGACAAGTTTGTCTTCTTGCAAGAAGTCAGGCCACAGGGCTCCATAAGACGGGGATGGCAAGAATTCATGTTACGGATTTTGACAAGTTATCACGGGACTAATAATCGGAGATGGATAGCATGTTTGGCAAAGTAGAGGGCAGAGAAAGACGGGAAGGATAAGATGAATTGACATAGTGTGTGAAC